>NC_047136.2:25985587-26120138 GCF_009829125.3 Periophthalmus magnuspinnatus
CCCAACTAATAAGTTATGGTTTTCTTTGATACAAAGCATTGTCATCAACGTAATACAGTTTCTCATTTGATTATATTGGCTTACTGAAACAGTATATAGAACCCAGCTTATGTCATTCACATTTACTGCAAGTTATTGCTTTGTTTTGGAAGTGTCAAGTAGAAGACAACGTTATAGCTGCGATTAACACAGGCAGTGATGGCCGTGTGCAAACCATTTCCAAACAATATCGATTCAATATTAAAAGTGCTGTACATTACTTTTTTGAAAAACGTGAAAAACAGAACTAGTTCATTTTAAACAGTTTGCTGTGGTCCATTCACCGTGAAGTTTAGAAGCACTTTTCTTTCTCAGAGACCAGAGCAGAGTTTTGCTGTGGCTGCAAAGCTAAAAACAACTGGCATGCTAACCCACACTTTCTGATTACTGGATCATAACACTTTGTTGCGTGTTGTCTGCATCTAATTTCAGAGATATTTTGATTTCAAGAGCTGCTTATGCAATAGATCTCTCCTAGGCCAAGACAAATTTTGCTCAAATACATGGAACAAAACAGGTACAGTGTCTAAGATATTTTCTATGCCACCCACACTATTTAAAACAAATAATTTCTCCCACGCCTTAGCTGTGAGGATCAAATAAAACACGGCTGCCCTCCTTCAGCTGCGACCACTGTTTTGCTGTATTCTTTTTGATGTTTGTGGCATGAAAAGATGCCTCCTTTTGAATGAGCTTTGAGGTGCCTTCTCTGCAGAGGTAAACATGAAAAAAAGAGTTGAAAGGAATACGTTTAATGTCAAGAGCCACTGTCTAAATCAGAGATAAAATGGAGTCTGAGTCATCCCTCAAACAGATGGTTACCTTCAGAACAAATTGCATATTGTTAACATTGGTAGGTCACATGTGACTTCAAATCAGGAAATTGTTGAAAAATGCTCAAGTGGCTTTTTGATATGCATTTACGAGTAGAAAATTGTGGGAAATTCTAAAGCCGCTGTAGCCTCTTTTGTGCTCCTTTTATCTGCAAAGTAAGGTAGCCAAGGCTGTTAAGATGTCAAATAGACAATTTGGAATACATTTAACAATCAAAAATGTTAAGTAAAAAAAAAAAAGTAAAAAAAAAAAAAGAGTAAAAATATGACAATTCAATTTCAGTAGAAAACATTTGCTGAATGTGGAGTAGCCTTGTGTGTAGCTGATGCAAAATAGCACCTAGAGCTGGACCAAAATTTTCCTAAATTTTCTTTTCACTTAAACTAACCTTGTTTAATATAACAGTCTAAAAACAATTAACAATTATTACTCCCAAATATTCATATTTTTCATTCAGTGTAGCAAAGTACTGACACAGCTATCTAGGTGAGTTGGTATCTTGTGGTGAAAACATCTAGAGTAGAATTCCTCCAACTACTAATACAACTACATTAGCCCCATTTGGAGCCAAGGTTACATCCTATGCTAGCTTTAGTCACCTTTATAAAACCTTGATGAAGTGAATAACAAGTATTGTATTATTAACATTGTCCAGTCTTATTTTGTCTAATCCATGTTTTCGTGTCCAAATAGTTAATTCTTTTTTGACATTTTGCTTTAATAATGTTCCTGACTTTGTTTTAAAAAAGTCTTTTCATGTGTGTTTTAGATTTTGTCCAGATAATACAATTATCAAACCCTCCGAAATTTGACTCATCATAATTAGTCAATTAAAATTAATTTAACAACTTACAAGTGTATACATTAATGCAATGCCCCCTTTAAATAAACAAGCAATACAGGTTTTAAAAAAGTATTTCAAAGTGACATACTTGGGGGTCCCTCCTCATCCTCATCTTCATCGTCATCCCTGAACAGGATGGGTCCGTCAGAGTCTGACTCCTCCTCACTGTCCCCAGGGCCCCCTCCCTCGGGGATCACAGACACCCGGGGGTCCCCCACCAGTGCCCGGCGACTGCGTGGCTCCATCTCGTGGCGGACCTGGACTCTGGAGGCCTGGCGCTTCCGTAGCTCCTCTTCCATGTCAAAGTCGTCGTCTTCAGGCCTGAAAAGATGAACAGGGTAAGAATATGAATGATCCACATTTTCACCAACTAAGCAAATGTGGAAGTATTTATTTATCTTGATTTTTGAGTGCCTATTTCTTTTTCCTTGTGATCATTGAACTGTATGATACAAAACTCAAAGTTCCCATTGTTGGAAAAATAAAGGATCCCGTATCTTATGTGCTGGTAGGTCACTAGACTTTAAATCCATAAGCATTCATGTAGCTTTGTGTGAACCAATTATCCAATGGCATTGTTGTTCATTTAAATTCCTTTGGAATTCACATCTTGTGCATGATAATGGTCAGCTAGTTGTAACAGCTGGTAAATTTTAAAAAAGCATTCGATGTAAATGCCTGATATTATACACAGGCCATCTGTTTATTAACCTCCTAAGACCCGAGCTCTCGCATGATATGCTTTGTTCATTTCTTTTTGTTATTTAGGCTGATTTGTACCTGATGAGTGTAAAAACAAAGATTTATCTTAATGATAAATAGTTTTTGCAAATCATCATTATTATTAAGTGCCTGAACACAGCAACATTTGTCCTGAATGCAAAAACAAAATGAGAAACAACGTGTCCCATGTGAAGTGTTGCTGACAGGTGCAGGAAGACACATGCCTTTACAAAATTCAATCGACTACTACTACTTTCAATCTTCTGTATATAAAGTATTTACTGTTCACTCTTAAAAGAAAACTTTTGAGTTGCTGTAAGTAATTTCTTAAACTATTACAATTACTAGAAACATTTTTATTTATTTTTTTTAAGGATTAATAAAGATATTGTTTTTTTTTAAATCTGGCTATACACAATACAGTTTCCACATATGCTTGTTTAAAACTGCCCAAGCAAACAGGGTGAAAAAAAGTGAAACTGCTTCCCATACTAAAACTAGAATCATACATCTTTCTGTTAATTAGCCTCTTGAAGCTCCTATACTCACTTGAGCACCCAAAGGCCTGTGCTGTTGGTAAATGAAGCACTTAAAAATGGCTTGTGTGGCTTCTTTCAAGTTCACATCGATTTGTTTCAAGTGACTTCTTTTTACTTGACAGGGAAAGTTTTTAGGCAAAGGCAGCACTCTGGCCCACCACAGAGCCGGGAAGTGTCACACAATCTTACATTAAAAAGAAACTTCAAATACACTTGGCAAATGTGGAAAATGTGTGTTATCCCAGGCGCCTTATGGAGTCCTGGAAAAGTGCTTACCACATGTGGACTGTTTTGATTCCTGGCTCTGGGCTGTTTATTTCATGTCACCACTCTTCATTGCTTATGCACTTCTATGCAAATAATTGATTAACTATTTATAAAAAGCTACAATCCCTTCACGGTAAAATTGATTACTGTGTATAACAATGGGTAAAAGATATGTTCATTTTGGATGTGAATGCACTGAAGCATGCAAGTCCATAAAAAAAAAAAAAAATGTCCTAGGTAGCAGCAAACGTAATGGAATTACGTAAGTAATCCAATAACAATCCTTTTGCAAGCACCTTGAACACCCACCTGAGAATAAATGTGCACAATTTTGAAATATTTCTAAAAAAACAAGAATGAAATTATGACAAAAGAGAAATGCATTAAAAAAAAAGAAAAAAAAAAGAAATTTTTTGTTGTTTACAGACAGGGCTGGGAAGCAAGATGTCAAGCTTTAAAGTTTAGTCACGCAACCTACAGGCTTCATAGTAGCTTTCACATCAAACAGTACAAAATACTATTGTCTCTGCAGTAAGTCATAGTAAATAAGGTGTTCCTGGTTTAATCAGGTCACCCTCTCACCAAAAACTTTTCTTCATTTTTTATTTTGAATTCAGTTTTTCTATTGAAAGCCAGTTGTCTTGGTGGAAATACTTAAAATTGTGAATGTAAGTATGTATGTTCATAAAATATAAAATGTTTATAAACTCAAAGCTAAATTTTGTGCAATTACACCTACATAGACCTGTACATTTGAAAATACTGTAAATTTAGTGACCAGTGTGTAAATATATCTACTATATAAGACAATGCTGATCCAGGATAGAATTGGCAACTTTCATTTCTTAATTTCCAAGATGAAGAACTCTTTGAGATAAATTACTAAAAAAGTTTTGCCCAAACTTCGTTCAAGAAAACAAAACACTTTGTTGTTGACTTACAGCCTGAGTGGTTCGATTGTGACGGGCAGTGAGTATCGAGAGTTCCCCCCTTCCTCTGCCAACACATCGGGGGGAGACTCGAACAGCAGCGAGTGTGCCCTCTGTGACTTGTCCGGATTGGGCTGCATCGGACTTGGACTGTTCAACGCTCTCTGGATCAGGATGTGCAGTGGGACGGTGGGGGGCTGGCTGGGGGGCTCCGTGGTCGGGCTGGGGGGATCCGGCTGTCTAGCAGGCCCAGGCGCAGATGTGGAGCTGGGCTGTGGGGGGAGAGAGTGCGAGCGCGGAGGAGACGGAGGGATGTGGGATGGTGGTGATGGTAAAGAATCGGTTATGGCTTGGAGCGGTTGTGGTTTGTCCTCTAGGCTGTCCGTTCGTGGGGGTATGAGAGCGGGGGCGTTGGCAGAGCCAGAAGTGGGGGATTCGGGAACGTGAGCAGGGGGTGGAGGAGGGGTCGGGTCCACAGAATGGCGTTTGGTGATGGGCGTGGTCCTCTTGGGGGGAGCGGGTGGGGAGCGTTTGGCAGGAGCAGGAACGACGATGACACCAGGCTGAGGATGATCCGCTGTGGAGGAAGAAAATGCAATTAATAAAAGTAATTGGGCTGAAGATGGTAAAAGAATACTGGACCAGACATCAGCTTTGTATTATTTCCTTTTTAAATCTTTGAATGTACCCCAAAGCTTGCTGCCAATTCAAAATACAATTTAGTATGATCAAAATTAGCATATGGCAAAGGTTGCAATTATTTAGCCAGTCTGGTGTCTTTCAAGTTATTATTTTATTTATTTATTTATTGTTATTTTGATGCTCTTTAAAATGTGCACTCTAATCAGAAATTGTTAGGTAAACCGAAATGCAATATTTTTCAAAAATTTTGGAATTTTTAGATTTATTTTCATGTTCAGCATGGTTTTTGATATTTAACAACTTGTCAAGTTATACATTTTCCTTTTATTGTACTGGCCCAATACTCTTTAGTTTATCATTATAATTGAATACATGGGGTTTATTGGTCCAGTATTCTTTCAAGCATTAGTGAGATGTACTATACATGAAGTTAGTGGTGTTACAAACATGAATGGTCTTGACTCTAGCTCTAGGCTTTAGGAGTGACATGTTTAGGAAGAAGTCATTGTAGTTTTAATGGACACTTCATATTCAACATTCACTAGGATTAAAAACACACACTCAATGTTAATTTTCATGCAATGCATTTTACAGCCTGTGATTATTGCAGTGGTCTTCATGCAGTACAGGCTTTTAACTGAAAGTTAAAATGGAGGTGAGGTACTGCGGAGGTGTGCTAACGTGCTATGGATGGATACAGGGACTTGGTACAGCTGGATGTACCAGACTGAGTGGTCAGATCAGAGCAAAATGGCTTCAGACTACTTGCACTTTAATGGAATTATACTGTACAGAAATATTAAAGTGGTGTACCTGATTTTTTTCTCTGCAGTTGAGTAAAACTTGTTTTAGCCCAGATATATTTTATATTTTTTGTCAAAGAACTGGCAATTGCACTGTTAGCATGCTAGTTGTTGTTAGCATTGCAGCCAACTCTGCTCTGGCCTCTGAAAGTTGTGAAAAGTGTTCTTAACTCTTTGCAGGGAATAATTGGGATTCTAGAAATGCATTATAAAACAGAGCAATAACTTGTGAAAAACAAAACTAGTTCATCTCGCATTTTCCAGTTTTGAATACAGTAAAAAATCAGGTACAGCGCCTTTCATTTTTTAAGACATTTTGTTGCTTTAATGATTACCGATTTTATGAGTGAATTGAGTGACTGAGTTGAATGAAAAACATGACCAAACTACTTCTCTGAAACGTCTACTCTAGTTATATTTCCACCAACTCATATAACCCAATTTCACGCCCCCAATGATCTGACCACCCAATCCCCTTAGGCTCTAGTTGGTATGCGTCCGGTGTGCATGCCTCTGAGCACACGACTGACCGGGCCGGCGGTGGTGCGGGTAGGTGGGGAGGGAGAGGTAGAGCCCCAGCTCATGGTGCCGTCTCCAGTGACCCGGCGGCCTGACCCTGAGGCGGCCCCGGTGCAGGGAGGAGGCTGCGGACAAGGCAGGAAGGGAGGAGGAGGGGGCTGTGTTTACATTCCACACAGGCACAGGAACACAGCAGAGCGGCCATGTTTAGCACTGTTTAGCATTGTGGCCGGAGACAGCGAAATGTGGGGGGATAGCCAGGGTAATCATTTGTATTTTTCAGGTAAAACTAGACACGTTAGACAATAATGTGACTGCACGTAGCTTGTATTTATGACAACAAGATATAAATACTTGCAAATATCTACAGAGATTGTTGTCAACTTACTTCACAGCAATACATAAAAAAAAAATTAATGGCTTTTTATAATTTTTGGTTTGCTAGCAATAGAAAATGTAGACTCATTTTTCAACTATATAACTACTCTAAACACAGTCCCATGTGATGTCACGTAGTACTTAAAATTTCAGTGGCCTCTGGAGGCAGCACACTCTAAAAAAGTTCCAAATAGATCTAGCTTCTGATAAACTTGCTAAAGAACTAAGAACAATAGACAATGCGATTAAAACACAAAACACATTAAAAAAAAAAAACTATTTATTAATTTACTTTAATGTGGAACTAAAGTAAACTAAGTCACTATGATGAAGACTAAAATTAGCTCTGCCCTTTGAACCACATGACTGTTACAGTCACTACCTTTTTGTGCTGTGGCTGAGGGGGGTGATCAGTGTACACTGACACTGCTTCACAACCCTCCACTTGTGACATCCGGGCTGGCCTTGGAAAGACAATTCAGTAACAGATCCAGGGGACTTTGACCTGACAAATGGCTTGGGAATGTGTCACTGTCTCACACTCTCGGAGCAGATTATTTTCAGAGAGGCAGTGGGGCTGGAGCAGGCTGAGGCATAGTATATGAGCCACTAAAATCAAATTCTATAAAGTCTCCAGTGAAGTGTTGGAAAAGTCAATGAAGACAAGCTCCTGCCTGTTCTCTCCTGGGGTTTTGGCAGAATGTACTCCTAATAGCATCAAACTGGTAAACAGTGCAAGCAGGTTTGCTGTTATTGCACAAATTAAAAGTATTTGGCTTCCATTATAGTCAAAGTTAGGGAAGGGTATTATTAACACATGAGAGAATAGAGTATATAGAATATCCTCAGTTTCTTTTTTTTTAATGATCTCAAACATGAATGGCATATAAAATGAACCACACAAGTGCAGAAATATCACTGCCCTTGTTTGGGAGATTACATTGGACATTTCAGTACTTTTTTTTAATCTGCAATATATTTGTTGCATATTGTTGTCATATCCCCAGAATAACAATATATTTTTCCATTTATCTCCCAACTCTACTCACTTTTTTTTTGGTTTTGTTGGACAGGACAGCAAAACGTGTGCTATGACCCAACCCCTAGTGCACCCTATAACAGTTTTTATTTGATTTTAATTATGATACTAATTACCCACACAACAGGATTGTTAATTAAGTCAGTGATAAACAACTCCAAAACAGATGAGAGCATGACCATAAGTTCTACTGTGGGCAAGATAAATATAAAAATAGTAAAACTAATAAAATGAATAAAAAATATATAAACACAAAATAGACAAATAAACAAATAAAGCACAAAGCAAAACAAAACTTTCACCTGAATGTGTGAAACTGCCCCCTAGGACAAGCGAACATGAGGCTGATTAAACATGGATAGGCATAAGCAGGCGGGATACTCACCGGTGACGGGGATGGTGCTGTTGCGGTTGCTGGGTTTGGGGGGAGGAGGCGGGGGCTGCTTGGCGTGGGGCGGGACAGGGGGAGGTGTGTCACCGTCCTGTGGTAAGGTGACTCTGGGGGGATCATCGCTGACAATGAGCGAGACTGTCCGCGGGGGTTTGGCCATCGGGACGGGTGCAGAGGAGGACGATGCAGAAGATGAGGAGGAAGAGGAAGAGGACGGGGGGGTGGCGCTGCGGGGGAGATCGGAGGAGGAGGAGGTGGAGGAAGAGAATTTGGAGGTAGGGGGCAGCAGGGCTTGTTTCAGGAGAGGGGGGTCCGGTTGGGGGTCTTTGAACGGGCGGACACCGACAGACTCTATAAAGCACAGACAGACAGGACAGGACGTAAACAAACATGGATACACTTTATGCATTACACTTTGTCATCCATTTTCACATTTTGAGTTCAACTTTTTTAGTAAAAGTACTAATAACCTTTAAATCATTTCTCTAAAGTGAATTGTTGCAGCAGTTTTAAAATGCAAATTAAAATATGTCAATATATTGAACCAAAATGATACCGTGCATTCAAAAGTAGATTATTTTAGTATTATGTAATATGAGGTTAAAAACATTTACAATGTTTTTTGTATATAGACCAGAGCATATTTATTTTGGTAGATACCAAGATTCATCACTTGATTTCAGTTTGATTTAGTGCAATTCACAAAGAGGCCAAAGATATAAACAGACAAAGAACATAAGACAAGCATAAGGGAACACAAAACAGTAGCAGAGTAACATTAGTACATGGGCTGCACATTTCCAGAGTATGTTGATGATCCGGTTGCTAGAGCATGCACCTAAAGTCTATCAAATTGGGATATTTGGAGTTCCAAATTTGAGTTTGCGCAATTATTAACTTGCAAATGCTGCAGTTATTTAGATAATATAATGTCCTCCACAAAGAACAAAATAGGCTTTTTTATATTTTATATGATATATATATTTTTTTTCTTTTTTATAGAGAAATTTGGTAGTACCTGTAGTTTTGAGTTCTACAAACGTGTTCTGAAATGCATGAGATTCTTGTATTAGTTTATCAGTTCAGATTTTTGTCTTCTCTCATATTAATGCTCCTGTGCATGTGCACTCTGAACAGAATCATATTTTGTAAACATATTTTGCAAATAAAATTTATTTGACTTCTTTAGAAAATTGTTCAGCGCTAGTAAACTCCCAATTTTACTTTACTAAGAACTAACAGGAATGTTTGTTTCATCTTATACATTTTAAAACATTCACTTGCATAAAAATGTTTTTGTGGTCTGAATACAAAATGTAAGTTACATCACTGTGTACATAGCTAGCATTAAAAGAGGTCCATCTGGTTACCAGCGCTAAGACAGTAACAAAGTCAGAAGTAGGGCTGCAAAGATTAAGTGACTAAAGATGAGTAGTCGACTTCTAATAAAATAAAAAAATAAATAGTCGTCGTATATAGACTATACAGACTCTAAAATGCAAAAAAGACTTTGTTAAACAGAGACAATGGCAATATTAAATCAAAATGTGAAAAAGAATAAACAATTTCTGTTTTTCATCAACAATACACTATTTGTAAACATTCTCTACTTAAAAGCCTTCAGTCACCATAATTCAACCTTTATTTGGTTAAATGTGGAATGAAAATCTAAATTTATAACAGAAATAATAATCTGAGTAGTCGACTGATGGAGAAAATAATCGCTGACTTGTCAACCACTACAATAATCATTTGTTGCAGCTCTAGTCAGAAGTAGTCTTTCCAAACTGTTGTACAGTGTTAGAAAGTACAGCTGCTTGTTCAGAGTGCTGCTTTGTTCAACCTTGAAGCGCATGACGTTCTTTAACATAAGATCAAGGCCTGACAGTCATTAGCGGATGAAAAGTGCATGAATCACATCAAACAGTCCACGCGCCGCAACAAACGCACAACCAGATCAAAAGCGCAAGACAGACTAATGACTTGTTATTTGCTGCGCTTGTTTTATATTAAAATAAATGAAACTCCCCACATTAACAACCTCAATGTGCTCGGGAGTCAAGTGAGTCTTTGACATCAGTTCAATCATTTACTAAAAACTAAAATACCTTACAGCACCCAGAAGAGCTAGCAAGTCTTGCCATTGGACCAGAAAACTGTTTACTAATGAAATGAAAAAGTAACTCAGTATCGACAATGTACATCAAAGTGTACATCTTACATTTTTCATCCATGGACAAATGTATGGGAATTTCTTTTGGGCATGAAAATTTTTCATGAGATTAATTATTTTAAAAAATAAATAAAAATCTTGTAACTTACCGGATTTTTGTATTAGTTTTAATTTGATCTAAAGCATATATCAAAGTAGCTCACCACCTCTTAATTTTCCTGTAGACATTTAATCAGGCTGAATGCTTTAGCTGTGTGGTGTCCTGTCACTAATGTTGCATCTATTCATTTTCACCTCCACAGCCAAGGTGAAACCATATCTACAGATTGAGGACTCACCGAGATGCTTATTTACCTTTTTACAAGCAGCAACTAAACTAGCCAGTAACACAGTAGCCATTTCAAACTTGCTACAAAACCCTATGACTCACTAAACACCAATAATCCAAAAATAAATTGTTGATATGACCATACTACTGTCTTTGAGGTCGATTTTTTGTAATATATATTTTTTGTATTTTTTAGCTTATACTGGTATAAACAAACGAGGTTACAGTGCAGCATATTTAAAATATAAATTATTTGTAAAACAACAATGTAATCCCTTATTTTTCCAGGAGTGGTAATTACATTTTTCATGTTTACATCAATAAACAATAAAAGACTGCAAATAAATTATTATATTATTATTATAAAACAAGCGCGTAGCAAATAAGAAGTTAATTGAAACTGACTTCCGAGCGAGAACCAAAATGTCTTGGTTCCAAACACAATGCCCAGATGAGTAGCGCTGAAACCCTTCACTGTTCTTATAAAACGATTATGAGGAATAATGATGCTATACCAAAGATATTGCTGCTATGTGGTAGGCTGTTCAAATTTAACTGGAAAGTTTAATAAATGAGTGCTTGACAGATTGATCTTTCCTCACCTGAGCGGTCCCTGAACTCAGTAGGGGACACGTAGCGGGGTAATGTGCTCCGGCCGCTGGCATCAGACACAGGCCGTGCTCTCCTGGATTCCTCTGAGGAGCTCTTCTGCAGAACAGGCCTGGTGTCATTGTCAGAGCTAGGCCTGATGACGGGTCGATGGTCGTCCACTGAGCGCTGTGGTTCAGGCCGGTCCCTCCGGTCCCTGTCGTCCCGTCGGTCCCGCTCCTCTCTCCTCTCTCGCTCGTTCCTCCTGTTCCCCTCGTCTGCTCTTCTCTCTCGGTCTTCATCCCTCCTGTCTCTTTCTACACGCCAGTCACTGTCGTCCCTCCTGTCCTCAATTCGGTCTCTGTCATCTCTCTCTCTGCGCTCTCTTTCGTCCCGCTCCCTTCTCTCCCGCTCCCTGTCGTCTCGTTCTCTTCTTTCTCGGTCTTCTCTATCCCTTCTTTCCTTTTCATCCCTCTCTCTTCGTTCCCTCTCATCTCGTTCTCTCCTCTCTTTATCTTCTCTTTCCCTCCTTTCCTTTTCATCTCTGTCTCTCCTTTCTCTCTCCTCTCGATCGCTCTTTTCTCTTTCGTCTCGGTCTCTCTTTTCTCGCTCTTCCCTCTCCCCTCTTTCTCGCTCATCTCTGTCCCTCTCTCTCCTTTCTCTATCTCTTCTGTCTTTTGCATCTCTTTCAGGCCTGTCATCTTTACCTCTTCTTTCTTTTTCATCTCTTTCAGGCCTGTCATCTTTACCTCTTCTTTCTTTTTCATCTCTTTCAGGCCTGTCATCTTTACCTCTTCTTTCTTTTTCATCTCTCTCCCTTTCTCTTCTCTCGCGCTCGTCTCGATCCCGTCTTTCTCTGTCTTCCCGGTCTCTTCGGTCCCCCCGGTCTTCCCTCCAGTCTCTCCTGTCTCTGAAGTCATCCCGTCGGTCACCTTCTTCTCTGTACCTGTATCTATCATCCTGAGATTGTCCACGGGACAGAGAGCCTCCACTCTTGTCGTCTGAGGGGAGGCGGATTCTGCGTTCTTCATCCAGAGACAGCCGTGTGTGAGAATCTACGTCCAGTGGGGCCCGGTTGGAGCGGGAGGAGTCCGAGGGGATCCTGGACCGGCGCTCTTCTGCCTGGGGGGCGCGTAGGGCGTTGTTCTTGATGTCTGACTCTGCACGGGACAACCGGTCCCCATCCATTGGCACTGGATGGCCATTCTTTACAGGAGGAACTTTTTTGTGGTTCACATTGTTGCTCTCTGTAAATACAACAAATTATTTTGTCCCATTTGTTCTTGAACCAGTCATTCTGAATAATTTCAGATGTCCACCTGAACACCTAATGTGGACATATTTTTGGGGTAAATTAACTAATTAGATTAATACAATAGAAAAATTGTCTTAGTGATTTTACTCGGTCAGAAACAAACAAATACTATAAACTGTTCATTACTTCAATAAATGACAATATTTTACAATCATACCATTCTCAGGAATTTCCTTAAGCACTCCTCTTGCAATGAGCTCTTGACGACTCTTTCGTACAGAAATTTTTCTTTCCAAGGCTGAAAGAAACCAGACAAATGTTGTGAAAATCTAAAGATACCATCAGGAATAAAAGAAAAAAGGAAATAGCAGCAAACCTATAGACGTTTCAGCAAATTTCTCACTTGGCTTCTTCTTTCTCCATTTCCAGGGCTTGAAAATCTTCCCAACTTTGAATTTGCCTTTGCGTTTGGCCGGCGGAGTTCCCCCACCCGAGTTTCCCTCTTCCCCTCCTGTTGTGTTTTGCTCCAGGTTGACATCATCATCTGGAAGAGAAGATAAAGATAATTTTCCATTTTTCCACTAGGTAGGTAGTAAACTAATAATATATGTAAAACTTGTTTTCCTTCAATTAGGTTATTCCAAGAAGGAAAACCAAAACAGACAATGAAATGATTCAAAAATCCAAAGTTGCTTCATTGTGAAAAAATACAGAGAGCAGTGGGCGTGCTGTGGCCATTCTTAGGTGATGAGTAGCACGCAGGCAGTTACTCAACACAGTCACATACTGTAGTATACTGTGGCCTGCAACGATGGGGGGCAGGGCTAACCACTGCTTATCCAAGGTATGACAACTTGCATCAGCAAAACAGATTTTAAAACCAAATTGGACTATTTATATTGTGAGATTACACTGGCAGCTGTTGTTACATCTATTGGCTTCTGTTAAACTACAGACAAGAGAACTATAAAAACATAAGTTATGGTAACAAGAATTACAGATCCAAAAGGCTAACCTGGTCAGCTTTGCTAGACTTTGCTATTTTTTTTTTTTTTAATGTGGCATGCTTTAAACAGAAGGCACTATCTGCAGCATCAGGCTTCTGGCAGGGAATAACCCATGTTATTGCCCACTGAACAGGCATGTCAGGGCCTATGGATGATTCAGTACTGAAGGCAAAACTCTGATCAGTCAAGATTATTCGAGATGACAGTGTGCGTTGTTGCTGACAAAGTATGGTGCATCTCAGACATGTGTGTTGTGTATATACACAGCAGATTTCCACTATCTTGGTTTGAATCCTTTGGGATTACATGCACATTCAACATGAGCTGTTATGTGCAGTGAGGCAACAATCATTCAGGCCATGATACACAGGCAATTTACAAATTCAATTTCTATGTCATTCATGTTTGCAAACGTACTAAACCCATTATAGCACCTACAATATGAATTCCTGTATAAATTATTTCAACCTGAAGAGACACATCAAATACGCTTCATCAGTAAAATAAATATTTCTTGGCTGCTCAAGGGATTCATGCATCATGTCTTTGACAGACAAGCACCAAAGCTTTGTACACTGCACCTTATTTTTGCTCCATTCCACATTTTTCCTCATTTTCTGTCATTACTGAAGTATAACATTATTTGCATATGATCTGTGCAGATCATGAGTTGACCCATAAAATCCTTTAAAAATAAACCTGATAACATCTGTTTACTCTGCCTTAAGCATTAATCTACCATGACAATAGTAGTAATAATACAATTATGATTAAAAAAAAAAGATAACCAATTATAAATCAATTATAAATAATAAAAATGTCATCTAAAATTCCTTTTCAGTCATTTTCTTTTCCAAGTTTACAACATGTTCATGTAGGAGGTGAAGCAGGGTGGGGAGAATGTGTGAAATCTCATGTCCAAACGCCAGTGTACAAGGGTCATTGAACTCTGCGTGGTGTGGCTATTCCTGACACATAAGCCAGACACAGGTGGCTGTTAAAATGAGAAGGGTGGGCTGTTGTGGTTTAACAAAAGAGAAATCTAAGTACGATGGGATGACCTTGTGTTCAAGCCAACTGAGTGCGACCATTCATTTAAAGTGAGGGACCAGATAATGAAAGGCTAAGACCCGAGGCAAGGTGAGCAGAGCACAAGGATCAGGAGAGAAAAACTGTTCAGGAGAAATGACAAGACAAGCACATACAAAATGTCATAGAAAGCCAAATAATGCCAACTGTTAATAATGCCAATAGAATAAGTCAAATAAATTAAGTCAATGCTGCTTGAAAATAACCACCACTATTGAAAAAGCAAATACTCAAGATAGGATAAGTATCTAGCATGAAAATTGCTGTTAACATATTTTAAAAGAAAAAGCTCAAACCCATGGGCAACTTTTACACTGACAGAAAATGTGCATGTCGCTCTATCATATCCAATTTACAGAATACATGTGACAACAGTACCAGTATGTTGCTATGCCAACAACAAACAAAGATAATATGCAAGTAGAAATATGTAAATTCCAGATGAATTATAACTATTGCAAAGCTGCGGGCTGCCATCATCACAGACACTTGCAACAAGTGATCTGGGCAACCTGACCATATGACTCATGCCCATCACATGACACCAGCTAAAGGAAAAGAAAAAACACAGCAAAGGCAAAATGACTTTTTGCTCAAATAGCAAATATTTAACTTGGCGGATGTTACACTGTGTTTATTTAAGAGATGTGTGTTCCTGAAAGCAAACATGTCTGACTTTGTTGCCCGCTAATTTAGGGCAATGGAGTGGATAATAACAGGTCTGAAACATAAAAGTTGCATTAACCTGAGGAAAATCATATTTATATTTGTTCATACAATGAGAATGAAAAGTAGAAGTCTGTAGTGGGCACTATCCTACTCTGAGAAATGGTCCCATATGGAATAGTGTCAGCCAGTGCCTTGCACTCGTATGTAGTGAGCACTTACAGGCTTCCACAGGGAGATGAGGGCAGACAGAGAAGTTAGTGTAGTTTGTACATTTCACAATCGCCACATTCCTTCTGCATGCATTCTTCTACACCTGTCTGCGCCTGCCACCATGCAGTTTCTGCTAGAACACCTGCTCACACTTAAAGTTTTAACACAACACCACAATCAAGCTGCTAGCAACACAAATCAAGCAGCTAACAAGTTAGTGTTCCGTCTTCAACAATGCCAACTCCACTCTCGCTAAAACTTACCCGTGTTATGTAGGCCTGGTTGCTGGGGCACAGTTTCTGTGCTCGCACTGTGTCCCATGCTCCAACAGTGGTCCCAGCTGGCCTGCTGGGCCCTGCCTCTCCAGAGGCCCCAGCGGGAAAGAGAAAACCAAAAGCCACTTCTTTTTCCACAGCGACAGAACCTGAGAAACTTAAGTGTCTCGACAGCTCACTTGCGCCGTTTAGTTTCTAGTCTGTAAAGTCCTGCCTCCTCCTCAGCGCTGTGTGATATGGGCTCTCCTTCCCTCCCTTCCTCCCAAAGTACACAAACACACTCACTTGCTCAGTTCTTAAGTCCCTCCCTTCTTGGAGCTCTGACTTCATAAATAAGGTACGCAAAAAAGGTAATCCAGCAGTCTTAGATGCCTTTCATTCCACAGAGCAGATTTTTCAGGGGCAAAGTTCACAGCATTCATGCTTCGGCTTCTGGCCAGAGCAGCCATCAAGTCTTGGGAGATTTGCACTGCTGTGGGCCCCCCTTTGAGCAGGGTTGTGCCTGGCAAAACAGTGGTCCCTGAAGGCTGATGGGCGGGCTCTCTTCGCTGAGGTAATGTGAGAAGTGGAAGGTGAGCCCAGCCAAGGTGGAGCTTCGAGCCAGAGAAGAGGAAGTGACACCGCACAGGTGTACTGTGACACTACAGGGATGGTCCCTTTAAACTGGAAACATGAGACCACTACATATAACTACGATGACATACAGATCTAGCAATGGGTGTTTAAAGAAGCACTCACAAGTTTCACATTTGACAAACTGAAACAAATAAACTAAATTCTTCCACTTCACTTGCAAGCATATAAAACCAGAGAGACGAGGCTCACTCTTGAAGCCCTCAGCATACACTACTACGTCAAAGCTGCCGGAAAGCTTTAATCCAACGCAGCCTCACACAATAGATTACAACCAAAGCTGGGGTAATGAGGCTATGAGGACTAAGTGTGTAGGAGGACTTGGTCTTACATGAAGGAGAGCAAAGTGGCAAACAGATGGAAGACAGTTATGGCCTGTGGTTGGCTGTGTGCATTTGATTTTTAGTGAGGTATTCTGTAGGACTATTTTTACTGAACCAAGAAGCAGTTGTAGTTTAATGTTTGAATTGCCATTTATAACTTAACAATTCCAATTCTTGGAGGACGAGATGAAAATCCAACGCGAGATCAGTCATACAGCATGTACTAAAGATGTGACTCATCAGAAACAAGTTGCAAACTTTTTGAAGCATATTTGAGAATTAAATCACTCCACAATTTCTTATCAAAACATTTTCAGTTAAATTCTGTATTAAAAGGCCAGAAGAAATCTATTTAATTGTAAAGAACAGGAAAGTCTATAAACAAATTAAAGTCACAACTCACTAGTAATTAATAGGATAATTAAATATATTAAGTGATTATGACTACCTTGCTGCTAGTATGTATTAATTGAAGTTGATGAATCAATTTACTAGTCTGACAACACGAGTTACGCATTCAATACATGAATTTACAATCAGTGGCTCCCTCTAGAGTTTGATGAAGCGCCAACACAATATGACTTAGGAATGAGTGGTATGCAACAGCTCAAAAAGAAATTAAATATAACCTGTGAGGTCAACAACAAACTCTCTTACATCCTTTAATCCTTGAGTTTCAAAAGAGTGCTGATGGCAAAGTTCCAAAAAATGACAGCAGATGGAGACAAACTCATTCTGTGCGTTACAAAACATCCAGTCCAATCCAGTCCTATGTCAGCTGCAAAGTGATGACTCATGAAATCAGTATGTCCTACATTCAGCATGACAATGCCAACATTGGCCAGCGTCACATACACAATACACACACACAATACAATTTTTTTTTTCAATGAACATATTCTATGCTGGAATAAAGAAATTGTACTGGGACAAGAAGAGTTGAAAGGTGTGTTTCTTTCCTGAGAACACTGAGGAAATATTTGTCCATTAAAAAAGTGAATTACAATACTTCACATAATATATAGCTGTGTTGTTTTTGTATTTATTTATCTGTTTGTAGTAGTAATGTTGACCCATTTAATCTATATAATTTAAATTAATCTTTGGTCCCATAAAAATAATTATTAGACAAATGTACATTGTAAACATTTTAAGCGTTCTTATTTAAATTTTTTAAGTACTCACAAATATAAGCCGACTGCACCGCCATGTCAACAGTGTCGTGAGTTGAGTAAATGTGATGTAGGCCAGGTAAGTGGTAACAAGCACACAGACAAAGCTCTGCCCTCTATACCTCAACCAATCACAGCACAACACTATGAATGTGGTCCCACCCCCAGAACAAACAGCTCCACACCTGAAAGAGGCATTTATTAGCTCACTACATCATGATACTATGATTAACTCCACCTCAGTTTCACAGCACTTTAACCTTTCATGGAACACATAAGATTACATCAGAGAGAGTAAGGAAAAATAAAATCACGTGATTCTGACACTGAGGCTAACAACAAAAGTTCAACCCAAAATTTTAGTCCTTACAATGACTAGAGAGCTCTACAATATACAAGATATTAAAAATATTAAAATGTGTTTATTAATGTAACATTACCAAATTATTTGTCGCTTTTTTGCTTAAAGTGACAAATAATGTTAAAACACATTTTGTTGGTGAGTTAGCAAATGATTAAGTTCAAGGATCATGGTGAATTATTATTTTTTTTAGTATTGATTGACTGAGATAAAAGCCAACAAATCAAAGCTCAAAATTATCAAAGCTTTGAGTGCAAATATTACTCAAACTTATTTTATTGTATGAGTAATACTTTATATTATATATTTTTTCAGTTCAGTTACTTAGTCTTAGAATTTCAACTTTCTGTGCTTTGCAGTGTTGTGTGATGCTGAAATCAGTTGGCAAAACTTTTTTGAGTTTTTAATGGACTCGTTCCATGTTGATTAACAGTCCTGGCCATTAAATGCAACACGTTTGTTCAGGTTATATCCACAAACAAAAATAAATTATTAGAATGAAAATATTTTTGTTCTTACCAGGATTTTCCATCACAGTGTTAAAAAAAAAAAAAAAAAAAAATCAGGATGCTCGGGATCCTAAACAAAGAAAAAGAAAAAAGGATTAAATGACAAGTGTTATGTGCAAACATTTGACAGCGCTTGAGGTTGAGACATAACCCTCCAGTTTGGTGTATTATCTATATTAGTTCAACAAGCAAATAAAAATGAAGACACATGTGGTTTCCTTCATTTACAAGGGCAAGCTCCTCAGCATGCAAATCCAATCCAAGACTTTGAGCACACAGAATGCAAAGTGTGTTTGTCATTCAGCACAACAGTAACTAAAGCAGACAACATAAAATAGCAGTGACACATTAGTTAGACATATCTCCTATAATACACTTTCTATATTTCTCCTTCCTTCCTTGCAAATGAAGAACATTGTACTAATATACATGAATGCATGTATACAAGTTCAACCTGGACATCACAGTGGTGCAGCCTAGTCTTTCTAATAGTTATTTGAGTGGTTTCAAACATGGCTTGGGTGCTGGCTGAGAAGGTGCGCTAAGAATAATATCATGCTGTGCATGAGCCCTTTTTGCAAATGATTTCCCTAATGTCTATCTTTGCTCTCTGCAGTTACCTGTCATACCTCAAATATCATGAGTGAATTTACAGTTTTCAGAAATATTTCAATGGCAAAAATGTAAACATCATTGTGAACTCAAAATTCATGGCAGCATTAAGGTTCAAAAATGCAGTGGGAACTACACTGACTTGATTTGCTCCACAGTACTGTGTAAGTAGGTTTAATCACGCACACCTCAAATGGGAACTTGATAAAAACCACTGACGTCCGTTCAAAGGAAACTTCACAGAACTATTTTAAAAGATGCCCAGAGTGCAATTGGACAGATGAGCAGGTGCGGTCTGATGGGTGGGTATGAACAAAAGCTGCACTTTGAACGTCAAAAGTCCTCCACAACAAACAGCTTGTGAAAGACACTGTTTGACTTTGTTATCAAGGAAACAGCTAATGGTTTCTCTCATTACAGTGGAGAACATTTTACAGTAGTTACACAAGTGAAACATGAGATGGTTCATTGACTATACTGAAAATACTTTAATACTATTTTGTAATTTTAATAATAATTGTTTGTACTGTAAATAACTTGTTACTTACTTGCTGTGAATATCATTGATTTCCCAGGTTCTGTATTTGAGCGTGTGTCCCAGGAAGTGTGTAGTGGCTCCTGTAAAATATACAGAATAAGCAAAATAAGCAGACTGTGTCATGAGAAAACCTGCAGCTTATGCATTATCTTATCAGCTTCAGTTTCCATTGCAAACCCATTTCACTTGAGACATTACATTTACATTTCACAAGTGTAAATATTACATTGAGATCAAACTGTTAACTTCAACTGGGTCATGGCCACACCAACATTCATGTCCTTGTCCTTGACGCGGGACATTTGAACACTTCACTGCACTGGGTCAGGTGTGCTCTAGTCAAACTTGTTTGGGGAGTTTTGGCTTTGTGCACATGCATGCAGACAAGGAACTCAAGTACCAGATAACACAAAAAAGTGAATGTAACTATGTTTGGCCCATTGTTTTAGCAATGGATGCTACATGTAGTTAGTCATACTGTCCCCATTTAGTCTTCTTATTAGTAGATTAGTTTACTTAAAGCCAGTCATTAGCCTTTCATACAACACTTAAGCCTGTCTCAAAACTTGCTCTGTAGCTTTACATTCAAGGACCAGACACTCTGCCCTCGGCTGTCCGGAAGATAGTGCACAGGTAACTCACGTGTATGAAAGGGGTTCAGTAACTTATATACTTATTATACTTAATATATTTTGTAGCTATATACATTATCATATATATTATACATCAGATGATATTAATTGTAAAAGGAAATGCATTTGTTTCATCTTAAAAGAAAAACATATGCCATACTTTAATTCCTCCTGCAAGTGAATTTTTATGAGAAGCTGATCTGGAGTTTAAACTCACAAATTATTTAGCAGTGGGAGTTCTGAGCTGATCCAAACCCAGTGTGTTCTCAGATGTCCTCCGCTGCACTGGGCTTGTCCTCACTGGCTGTAGCAAAACACAGACATCAAGAGTTAATGTACAGCCCCCATGAGAAGAAATCCAGAGCAAATGTGTACAGCTCTGTACATGCAGTCATGGCAAGTCGACAATTTAAAATAGAGATGAGGGGTGGCTAGAACAAGGTAGATTCTTCTGTTTAAGTGGAGATATTTGGCCTGGTTTATGGCCCAGATCTCTGTAATTACTTGGTCAGTTCTCATGAAACTAAGACAGTCAATGTAGCAAACTCTTTTAGCACAGATGAACTTTTATTTCTAACTACTGAAATTGTTGAGTAAAACACGCCTGAAGTAAAATATGCAAGTTTCAGTTCAACAAATGTGAATTTAAAATATACAGAGAATCATTCCAAGCTCCTAGCTCTCCATCTAAGAATTTTATATTCTAAAAGGGATCATGAATTAGTCCTGATTATACACGTTGAGCTTCTTATACTATTTTTCACAATGTCACTAGTTTGACTATATTGCCATAGACCAACCCACGATTTGTTAGGGCTGCGAGATTAAGCACAATCGACTCAAAATCACAATTTGAATGGATGCAATTAGCAAATCGCAAACACTGCAATTTTTGAAGTACCATCAATTCCAACAACAAAATATCGTGTTCAGCAAAAAAAATGCTGACCCTAATACAAGAAATGGGATTCTTGTATTAGTTTGTCAGTTCATATTTCAGTCTTTTTTAATCAATTCTTCTGGATATGTTTAAAATGTGAACTTTGAAGAGAATTCTATTATTAAAACAACATTTTTACTCAATCCCAATGCTTGTCAGAAGAATTTGATATTGTTTTTCCAAACAGTTCAGCTATATTTGTGGAAATAAACACAAGCTATTCACCCCACTGTCACAGCACTATTGCCACGTGAACCGTTCACGCACACACCCGCCCATCCCTTGAATCCAAAGTCCAGCAAGTACCAAGGCTTTCACTGGCTTCCGGTTCAGCATCGTCTTACTGCGAGACTTTGCATAGCAGCACACACATTTTCTCACAACTTAAAAAGACAAGGGATAATGCAAGATTCAGTGACGGCAGCAAGACTTTCAGGTTTAGAAACTCAATCCCGCGGCCGCATTTTAGTACACCTCCTGTATTATGTAGCATCAACAGTAAACACCCACTAAATGCCACCCACAAGGGATTTTACCATTACCATACCAAAGTGAAACATAGCCAAGATTGTCCCATTATTTAGACAAGCAAAATATTGTATTTTCTATATTTTAAACAGCAAAGAATGACCTGTATAATTGGCCATAAAAATGCTAATTTAGGTTGAGGTTTAAACCGACCATTCATGTTTGTTTTAAGACTTTTTAATGTTTTGATGGCCCTCAGTTTTCTGTCAAGCGATTATTAAAAAAACATGCTTGCTTCACTTTGCTTGCATCAAATAATACATTTTCTTAACCTCAATATCTGTTACACCATGCAAAGCATTTTTGTAAATACAAGTTCTGAGACTTTCTTTTATGAGATCTATAACACTTCAAAAATGCCAATGCCAATTTATATGAATTCTGAAGTTATACTTAGTAGTAGATCTTTTGGAGAAAACAAAATGTCATCCATCTTCCCTAAATCAAAGCTGAATGCAAGGGGCATTGATTGTTCCTTTCTTTAAAACAATATTTAAATTTGCAAGTATGATGCCTTATTAGGTATTAATGAATCTAATTCACTGCAGTACATTTGACAAAAGCATTGTTGTTTGAGATCAGCTGTGATATTTTGGCACAATCACCTGCCTGTTACTTCATACTTTCTGTGTTATCCTGTTTATTTGCAGTAAGCTCCCAATTAGCTCATTAAAAAGGCCCAGTTGAGTGGATGAAGAGACAGGGTGGTACAGAGTGCTGAGCTATACAATGGTCCTTTGTGCCAGGCTCATTCTGCAGAGCTGGCATCCCCTCCACCACGGCCGCAGTGGGTCTGGGAGCGAGCAGCTCAGTGAATAGCTGTCAACTAGCAGCTGATAACAGAAAACACATTGATTCTATAAGTGATGCAGCACAGCACTAGCCAGCCAAATATTGCAGTCCCACTGTGTCAGCTTCAATAGTGAGTTTACTGTTTAATTGTGCAGCAGAAAGTCTAAAGCGGTTAGAAATAGTACAGGAGGAATGCAATAATTGACTCAAAGAAACAATATTCTCACCCAGAAGCAAATCTGATCACTGGCTACTGACCAACGAAGTAATTAGTTGTTGTTTTATTTGTTTATTTGTTTATCTGTTGTGTATCTGAGTATTAGTATTATATTTTCCCCACCTCACTTTAACTTCAGCAATTCTATTCAGAAGGAACAGACTTGAGGCATTTTAATTTATGACACCCAACCGCACATCTAGAGAATGCAATCAACAAATTCTGATTAATTTAAGAGATTATCAAACAGCCGTTAGTTTACTTTTTTCAAATCTACTTAGAAACTTGCAGGATTTACAGAGAAGGCACCAAAGAGGCCTGGCATTGCCAATTCAAGCCTCAAACAAACTTGACATTCCACTTAAACCTGCCTACCTCCACAATACTTGGCAAACTGCACAACTATTTAGTCAAAAATAAAATAATAATAATAACTGCAAACCTATTGTGCTTGCAGCCTTTTGTACCTGAACGCCACCTACCTCATTTAATCCCACACAACTCTTCTACTTGTGCAACAGCAAAGCCCCTGGTCAGACAGAGCGACAACCCTCAACTTTGTGCGCAGATCACCTCCACAGGACAGGACTGACCCGGTTACGATCGCGCCTGTGTGCAGCGAGTACAATGCGCGAGACTTCCTTTTGTCTTCCCTGTTCTTAAAGCGAATGCCATAAACGTACAAGTAGGGCGTATTTGTGCTTTGTGTCAGCCCTAAAAAGCACAGCGGCTTGTCAGAACACGCACATAGGTCTGGCATTGGAATGTGCAGCTTTCTCTTCTACACGGCGAGTTGTTGATGCTGCGCTGCACTGTGGGAAATCTCACAACAAACTCATTAGTATGACATTTGAGAAGACGTAGCATATATTAAATGAGTTAAACTAGCCTTGAAATAGCGTAAAAACACTGAAGCACTGAAAACATTAAATAAACAGGTTTGAACCGGTTGGATGCGGGCTTTTCAATTCAATTCAATGGTATTGTCTGCTGCG
Organism: Periophthalmus magnuspinnatus; assembly: GCF_009829125.3. Lineage (NCBI taxonomy): Eukaryota > Metazoa > Chordata > Actinopteri > Gobiiformes > Gobiidae > Periophthalmus > Periophthalmus magnuspinnatus. The sequence continues at coordinate 26,009,381 of NC_047136.2, forward strand.
CATCTAATTAATACGTCTCCAAAAGCTAAGTGCTAACAAGTAATGGAAAACAATACAGATTTGCTAATGCTAATAAGGCGAAAACGGAACGGTTCAAGTTTAAAGGATAAACGTTTCCATTTCGACGGGATAATACAGCTTGTAGCAGTTACACAATAGAGCAAAGTTCAAGAAACTATTCACCCGTAGTTTCACTGTAATAACTTGTAAATACGAACTTATATATTTACGTAAACCAACGGTAAAGCTTAAGTATCAGCGCGCGGTGTCAATACTAAACAAAGCAACAGGTGGCTAACTATGATGTGACGTAAACTTAGCTTTGTTAGCCAATTCACCTGTCCATTCAAGCTTAAAAAGTAAAACAATTACATTTAAAGTGTATACTGACCTCTGGAATTAGTGTTTTTGAAGTAGAAAAGCTAAAATCCACACAGTAAGAGGCGTTCCTCCGCAGCAAAGCGACGACCTCTGATTACTTTTGACACTTGTCGCCGCTGTCCATCAAGACGGAACTAGCTTCACGATCCAACTTTGTTCCCAATTTGAAACCACAAAATTAGCCCAGGAAAAGCAAAGTATTGTCCAAAATGTACAGGTACCGCTCTGAAAGTCAAAAGCAGCTCGGTATTCGTTGATAAAAGTTCAGGGAAGTATTTGAAAAGTTGACTGTTTGTGTCCCAAAGGTGGTAGGTATGTGTACTGCTGGGCTAGCGCGATAATTTGGGGTGCTTCCCATTTCTGATATATTTCCTCCTCCCCTCCTCACTTCCTCACTCCTAAATCCCGCCCAAAAAGAAGGAAGAGCCATACAGGAGAGAGCCCACTTTGTTCCTATTGGCTATTTGGCTCAGTGGGCGGGATTTACAGGAGTTAACGCTCTGAATAGGCATCAGAAATGGGATGCGGCCCGGGGTAGGAAGATTAAAGGCAGGGGCGCATGCGCAGTGTGCAGGTTTGTACCCGTGCGGGCGGCGGCTCTTCCACCTGCAGCCTGGAGCGACCACGTGACCAAATAAGCTCACGTAAAGCGCTACGGTGAGCCAGAGTACAGACATACACCCTGCTTAGGCTTAGAAACAGATAGGAGGACTGTATTATATAACAGGCACTTTGTATCCTGGAGTCTTTGAAATGTTACCAGAGACACAGAGGGGTGTTGCTCTAAAACAAGAGTTGGCGCGCATATGGTAGGCCTTCTGGTAGACTAAAAGCTCATTTACAGGTTATGCAGGACAACGATCACTTCAACAAGCAACATTATTGGAGAGATAAACTTTTTGCCTGATCAGCCAGTCCCTTCTTGCCTGGCCAATCCAGAATGATATCTCACTGTATTTTTTATAACAAATCGTTATCAGTGTGCTCCCCCGCCCTTCACTGCGCCCTGCGGTCAAAGGTGATCATCCAATCAGATTTACAAATAAAATCAAATTTATTTCACCTCAGATTAACAGAGTTTAGTGCTTCACCCCTTCATATACTGATGGCCCATGTATATCCCTAATAGGCTAATCCACCTGTCAATCAGGCCCATTTGAAAAGGAGACTGATGGGTGACCAGAGTCACAAGTATTGAAGAAGTCTGTATTCTGGATCCTAGGCAAAGTTCCTTGCACATTCCACTCAAGTCCTGAAGGGTCTGGAACCGGACCATAGAGTCTGACAAAACTCTGTCCAGTTTGGGAGGTCCAGCCACAGCTGCTATAGGCACATGTGTTCTCTGAAGTGAGTCCCACAAACCATATCAGTGGGTAGCAGCTGAATAACAATTCTATATAAAGCTAACATTTGACAAAATGTAAGTCCATCCATCCATCCATTTTCTTCCGCTTATCCGGGGCCGGGTCGCGGGGGCAGCAGTCTAAGCAGGGACTCCCAGACTTCCCTCACCCCGGACACGTCCTCCAGCTCCTCCGGTGGGACCCCAAGGCGTTCCCAGGCCAGCCGAGAGACATAGTCCCTCCAGCGTGTCCTGGGTCTTCCCCGGGGCCTCCTCCCGGTGGGACATGCCCAGAACACCTCCCTAGGGAGGCGTCCAGGAGGCATCCTGAGCAGATGCCCGAGCCACCTCAGCTGGTTCCTCTCAACGTGTAGGAGCAGCGGCTCTACTCCGAGCTCCTCCCGTGTGACCGAGCTCCTCACCCTATCCCTAAGGGTGCGCCCGGCCACTCTGCGGAGGAAGCCCATTTCAGCCGCTTGTATCCGCGATCTTGTCCTTTCGGTCATTACCCAAAGCTCATGACCATAGGTGAGGGTAGGAACGTAGATTGACCGGTAAATCGAGAGCTTCGCCTTCCGGCTCAGCTCCTTCTTTACCACAACGGACCGATACAGCGACCGCATCACTGCAGACGCTGCACCGATCCGCCTGTCAATCTCACGCTCCATCCTTCCCTCACTCGTGAACAAGACCCCGAGATACTTGAACTCCTCCACTTGGGGCAGAGACTCACCACCCACCCGGAGAGAGCAAACCACCTTTTTCCGGTCGAGAACCATGGCCTTGGATTTGGAGGAGCTGATTCTCATCCCAGCCGCTTCACACTCGGCTGCAAACCGCCCCAGTGCCTGCTGCAGGTCCTGGCTCGAAGAAGCCATCAGGACAACATCATCTGCAAACAGCAGAGATGAAATCCTGTGGTTCCCAAACCAGGCCCCCTCCGGCCCCTGACTGCGCCTAGAAATTCTGTCCATAAATATAATGAACAGAACCGGTGACAAAGGGCAGCCCTGGCGGAGTCCAACATGCACTGGGAACAGGTCTGACTTACTGCCGGCAATGCGAACACAGCTCCTGCTCCGGTCATACAGGGACCGGACAGCCCTTAGCAAAGAGCCCCGGACCCCATACTCCCAGAGCACCCCCCAAACGACACCACGAGGGACACGGTCGAATGCCTTCTCCAGATCCACAAAACACATGTGGACTGGTTGGGCATACTCCCATGAGCCCTCGAGGACCCGATGGAGAGTATAGAGCTGGTCCAGTGTTCCACGACCAGGATGAAAACCACACTGCTCCTCCTGAATCCGAGGTTCGACTATCGGTCGGATTCTCCTCTCCAGCACCCTGGAATAGACCTTACCGGGAAGGCTGAGGAGTGTGATTCCCCTGTAATTGGAACACACCCTCCGGTCCCCCTTTTTATACAGAGGGACCACCACCCCGGTCTGCCATTCCACAGGTACTGTCCCCGACCGCCACGCGATGTTGCAGAGACGTGTCAGCCAAGACAGTCCCATAACATCCAGAGACTTGAGGTACTCAGGACGGATCTCATCCACCCCCGGAGCCTTGCCACCGAGGAGCTTGCCAACCACCTCAGTGACTTCAGCCAGGGTGATGGACGAGTCCGCCTCTGGGTCCCCAGTTTCTGCTTCCTCCTCGGAAGACGTGACAGTGGGATTGAGGAGATCCTCAAAGTATTCCTTCCACCGCCCGACAACATCCCCAGTCGAGGTCAGCAGCCCTCCACCCGCACTGTAAACAGTGTTGGTGAAGCACTGCTTTCCCCTCCTGAGGCGTCGGACGGTTTGCCAGAATCTCTTTGAGGCCGTCCGATAGTCCTCCTCCATGGCCTCCCCGAACTCCTCCCAACCCCGAGTTTTTGCCTCTGTGACTGCCCGAGCCGCGGCACGCTTGGCCTGCCGGTACTCATCAGCTGCCTCAGGAGTCCCACGAGCCAACAAGGCTCGATAGGACTCCTTCTTCAGCTTGACGGCATCCCTTACTTCCGGTGTCCACCACCGGGTTCGGGGATTGCCGCCGCGACAAGCACCGCAGACCTTACGACCACAGCTACGAGCAGCCGCATCAACAATAGAGGTGGAGAACATGGCCCACTCGGAGTCCATGTCTCCAACCTCCCCCGGGATCAGGGAGAAGCTCTCCCGGAGGCGGGAGTTGAAGACCCCCCTGACAGAGGGCTCCGCCAGACGTTCCCAGCAGACCCTCACAATACGCTTGGGCCTGCCAGGTCTGTCCGGCTTCCTCCTCCGCCAGCGGATCCAACTCACCACCAGGTGGTGATCAGTTGACAGCTCAGCCCCTCTCTTCACCCGAGTGTCCAAGACACGCGGTCGGAGGTCAGATGACACGACAACAAAGTCGATCATCGACCTCCGACCTAGAGTGTCCTGGTGCCATGTGCACCGATGGACACCCTTGTGCTCGAACATGGTGTTTGTTATGGACAAGCTGTGACTAGCACAGAAGTCCAATAACAAAACACCGCTCGGGTTCAGATCGGGGAGGCCGTTCCTCCCAATCACGCCCCTCCAAGTGTCACTGTCGTTACCCACATGGGCGTTGAAGTCCCCCAGGAGAACAACGGAGTCCCCGGTTGGTGCACTGTCTAGTACCCCTCCCAGGGACTCCAAGAAGGCCGGGTACTCTGCACTGCTGATTACATTTTGAAATGTAAGTACATTTTCAAAATGTAAATTTATGTTTGGCAAATACCAAACAGTGATGGTACAGGTGAGCCTTTTTATCAGTCAATCAAAAGTCAATTTGAGAGACAAATTGTCAATTTTGTACAAATTATGAATTTTGGTTATTTTGTTTTTTTGGGGGTGTCAGTTATGTCATTTATGTCAATTATGCTGTTTTTTACAAAAATCCAAAGTATATAGTATATATCTGTTATTTTTTCTGATTGGTAATAATCAATATATTTTTCTGGTTACTATCCATGTATTTTAATTCACAAAAAAACGTTTGTAAAGGAAATTATGCACAATCTTGTGAGTGTTTTTTTGGGTTCTGATTGTGAATACATGTGTCTTACGACTATTAGTTGATTAAACTATAGGGGGGCGGTCCCTTGATTTATATAAGGGGAGCGGAAGGGGCTGTCCTCATACCTGAAGAAGGTCAGAGCGACTGAAACGTTGTATGGAATAAAATTGCATTAAGAGTGAGACAGTGTGCGGGAGTTTTTCTTTAGTTTTCAGACAAGTGCTTCACCTCCTATGCACCTGTCGCCCAGTCGGGTGTGCGGAGTTTACACAGAAACAAGTTTATTTTGTTTTTTAAACCTCCTTAAAGGTGATTTTTTTTTTTTTTATCTTTTTTTTTTTATTTTAGTTTTCCTTGAAGGAGTTCTCTTTCCATTTACATACTGATTCCAAATATTACCATAAATAATTAACTATTTCGATGCCAGTTTATGCCCAATACCACATCAGGCAAATTTGACTTAAACGTCATAATTCAATAATAACATATATATATTTTTTTTTATGACCAGTGTGACTGTTGTCAGTGTGGATAATTATTGTGAAGATTGACTTTGGTGCCTTTTTAGTTTACTTTTATTATAAAATACCTATTTTAACAATTCCCTTTTATAAAAACTTTAAAGCGTTTTTGCCATTTATTTTATTTTACCACATTTTCCATGAGCCCTTAAATCCATAGCTCTATTACTGTTATATGGCCATATTTTGGTGTATACTGTAACTCCATAAAATGAAAAGAAATGTGACTTTTCCTGATATCTTGTTACTGGCTGCCCCATATGAACAGTCAGTGGGAAGACTGAGTTTTGTTTTGGTTTTCTGTCAGTTTAAACAGAAAGGCTTTTCCCAAGCTGAATTCTCCTCTAAATGTCCATTATAAATGCAAAGTTTTATCTCCATTATAATTTGACTGCACATTTTTTAGCAGTAATAGTCTCAGATTTACTGCAAGTAGAGATTTTGTACTAAATTAAGGCATTTTCCCCAGCTCTAAATCTGTCCCTAAATGCATGTTTTGATCAACAGCCCATTTTCACATTTCCAGCGCCCTCGACATATCCCCACACACACACACATCCCCAAACCATGTCATTTTGGATTGAACACACAGCCCACAGTCCAAATAGTGCATTTCATAACAAATTTCACCTTGTCTCTCAAATTTCTTGTGGCTTGAAATTTTATTTTTTGGGGAATTTTTGAAAGTTCAAATTTTTCTAGTCTTTTTTCACAAGGTATGCTTGTGTCTCTCTATTGCCCTATATGAAACAATGTCAGTCATAATGTGGATTAAAACATAGCATTTGAAGCATTAGCTTTAATTATTAGCTTTCCTATCTTCATGATTTTTTAAATTTTTCTTGTCTTCCTCAAGGAACCCAAAATGATTGTTTTTATTGCTTTGTTTATATTGCTTTGTGTTATTGCTTGCTTTTTTATTGCTTTGCTTTTTTATCTGCTGTTGTTACATGGAATATAGCAATTCTGATTTGAATACCCACAGAAATGCTGCTTGAGATGATTTATTTTGCTTTGATGATTGTGTCTCAGACATATTCACTACTGACACATCCAAACCATTTTTGGTGACTTTCTGTATTTTTACCTAGCACAGATCATCCACATGTGACTATGTTTTTAGGATGACAGTAGAGATCATGGGGTGATGGCGCTGAAAGTGGGATTTTATATATATGTATGTGTGTGTGTGTGTGTGTGTGTGTGTGTGTATATATATATATATATATATATATATATATATATATATATATATATATATATATATATATATGATAGATTATGATAGAAGTCAATGGATGCACAAATTTTTAAAGCACGTGTATAGAAAACTTCTCACGTCGCCAAAGTTGATCCAATCAGGACAAAATTCACATATGTCTAAAACCTGTAAAACGCACTTGTGAATTTCTGTGACAGTCAAACAGCCACAGCCAAATTTCTCACTGTAATTCCACTCTCAGATACACACACATCTATATAAGGTCATGTGAGCCTCTGATTCAAATATCCACAGAATAATAATAATAATAATAATAATAATAATAATAATAATAATAATAATAATAATAATAATAATAACAATACATTTTATTTATATAGCGCTTTTCAAGATACTCAAAGACACTTTACATAGAAGAACAATAAAAAAAAAATACAAATATAAAAAAAATATAAAAAGAAACACTATTATTTTCACTCTATTGTACCAAAAATGATTTTCACCTTGATTTTTATAGTACAGGTCATAATGAGTTCATAATGGAAGTCAATCCATGCACACATTTCCAAAACAGTCAGTCTGTTGTCTGTTGTTCCGGTCTGTTTAGTTGCTTCTACCTGAGGACGGCAGATGGAAAAGGTGGATTTTGTGTACTCTACTTAGACAGCAAGTGGTGTAGTAATGGTCAAGTAAAAGTATCACATGAAAAAATCTACTGAGGTAAAGATGAAGTTTAAAATGTAATTAAAGAGTAAAAATTTAAAGTATTTTGTGCAGATTTTAAGATCTAATAAAGATTCAAATGGACTGATTTTGATACCGATTTGTCCTGCATTTTGTTGAACAGAAACAGCTTTTAGTTTTCAGTCCAGTTCAAAAATGTAGTGGAGTAGAAAGTATATATATGTAATGAAGTAAAAGTAAAAAGTACCCACAGTAAAATTTTGTACAGATACCTAAATTTGATACTTGAGTGCAGTATTTTACTATTTATACTTTGTTACATTCCACCACTGATTTGACCTTATTTGTTCTAAAAGGAGATCACTACACAAACTTAGTATTTTTGATGAAGGCTATAACATCCTTCACCACAAATTATACTTTTTGTGAAGCTCAAATACAACACAGACAGTATTTGTGCCACTGCCTCCTTTTAAACAAATGCACTAACTGACATTTGTACACTGAAAATTCAAATTTGTATCTTGTTATTGTTCAGCAGCCTCACAGCCTGAGGACACAGGCTATTGAGCAGTCTGGTTGTTGTCGCTTGTTTGGACCTGTAGCTTCTACCTGAGGGCAGCAGGTGGAAAGGGTGGATGTTGTGCAGTCTACTCAGACAGCAGGTGGTGTAGATGGTCCTGACTTCTCCTCCGACAGTTGGTGGTGTAGATGATACTGATTTCTCCTCAGTCAGCAGGTGGTGTAGATGATACTTACTTCTCCTCAGACAGCGGATGGTGTAGATGGTACTGATTTCTCCTCACACAGCAGGTGGTGTAGATGCTCCTGATTTCTCCTCAGTCAGCAGGTGGTGTAGATGATACTGATTTCTACTCAGGTAGCAGGTGGTGTAGATGATACTGATTTCTCCTCACACAGCAGGTGGTGTAGATGATACTGACTTCTCCTCAGACAGCGGGTGGTGTAGATGGTACTGATTTCTCCTCACACAGCAGGTGGTGTAGATGATACTGATTTCTCCTCACACAGCAGGTGGTGTAGATGATACTGACTTCTCCTCAGACAGCAGGTGGTGTAGATGGTCCTGATTTCTCCTCAGTCAGCAGGTGGTGTAGATGATACTGATTTCTCCTCAGACAGCAGGTGGTGTAGATGCTCCTGATTTCTCCTCAGTCAGCAGGTGGTGTAGATGATACTGATTTCTCCTCAGACAGCGGGTGGTGTAGATGGTACTGATTTCTCCTCACACAGCAGGTGGTGTAGATGATACTGATTTCTCCTCACACAGCAGGTGGTGTAGATGATACTGACTTCTCCTCAGACAGCAGGTGGTGTAGATGGTCCTGATTTCTCCTCAGTCAGCAGGTGGTGTAGATGATACTGATTTCTCCTCAGACAGCAGGTGGTGTAGATGCTCCTGATTTCTCCTCAGTCAGCAGGTGGTGTAGATGATACTGATTTCTCCTCACACAGCAGGTGGTGTAGATGGTCGTGATCTATCTTCAGACAGCAGGTGATGTAGATGTTAACTCAGAGTCATCCCAATGATTTTCCCGCTGTTTACACCACCCGCTGGAGTGCCTGCTGGTCGACACTTGTAGAAGTTCACCAAGTTCAGCAGTCTGGGTGGCGTTCGCGCTGATTGTGGGTATATCCTATATGTTTCCAATAATGAGAACTCGAATGAGGTTTAAAATTTAAAATGTATTCTACTAGTCACAATAAATGAAATGAACTGCACTGCATACCTTTGCTGGTGGCGCCACCTGCTTGTCATAACAAAGAGATTAAATTTTACACAGTAGAGCATTAAACTTTTCAATCTTTAATTCATTCATTGCATGCATTGTTATATTGTTAAATGAATTACCTTGAAAAATATGCATTCTAGTGTGAGCGGGGGTCGCCTCTCCAGAGATCTGACCTTTAACTTGGCTTGGTGGTAGTGCTTGTCTCCATGGAGATAGAGAAGTTTTAATATTATATCTTTAAGCAGACCTACACAAAAGGTGAATGAACTGGCTGCAACAACTTTAATCCCAAGACTGCTCCACTCACACCAGAACAAGTTGGAACAGCATGCTCCCTCCTGGGCATTTCCAAAAACTGCACTATTTAGTATCACAACTTTGGGTAGGTTCTTCTGCCATCTGCTGGTCTGATAGGGAATTTGATTTACCACCTCGGGCACAAATTCAGACCTAGAAAAACGCTTCCTTCTTTCCATCCATCTTTGTCGTGTTACACAAGATGTTGTTTTTCCCTCTTATCGTCTACTCCAAATGAAAGTGTTTTTGCAGTGCCGCAGACATTCTCAGTCCATAATGTTTTTTCAATGTGTAACCCACCTTATTATTCAAAGGTCCTATAGAAGTTAATCAGGGCATGCAGGCTACAACAATAGAGCGTCTAGAACAAAAGGTTGTAAGTACTTGACATTACATTGTGTGCCTGCAGAGACCCTTTAAAAAAATGTAAACAAAAACATGCCACGTTTCAGATTAGCGGCAACTGAAGGCAAAAGAAAAAGTGGAATATAATGTAGTTTCAATGACAAGTTTGGGATTAGCCCCAGAATTTGATTAAATGAGTTTGGCAAATGATAACCACTCAGATACATGTGAGTGATATCAGGACATGGTCTAAATACATTTAAAAGTAGTTTATCCAGTGGTGGGGTCAATCTTGTTAAAAGTACAGATACTACAGAAAAAAGTTCTCAAGTAAACGTAAAAGTATTACATGAAAAAACTGACTGTAATAAAAAAAAAATTCAAATACCCCTATAAAAATGTACTTAAAGAGTAAAAAGTAAAAGTATTTCACTAATGACTAAAAGATCTATTGAAGCTTCAAATGACTGATTTTGATAAAGATTTTGTTCAACAGGAAAAAAAAACAAAAAACTGAATAGGTCTTTTTATTCTAGCTGTGTTTATTTGTATATTTTGTTTTGCTTAAATTATGAATGGGGTAAAATTAAACCCCATATCCTTTCCAGCAGATCTCAAAGAATAAGAAGAATACTTTTACTTTTCAGTCCAGTTCAAAAATGTAGTGCAGTAGAAAGTACAACTACTGCTCTCAAATGTGGTGAAGTAAAAGTAAAAAAGTATCCACAGTAAAATTTCATACAGATACCTAAATTTGCTACTTAAGTACAGTATTACATTCCACCACTTACAACACAGACAGTATTTGTGCCACTTGACCTTGACCTTGACCTCTATTTCACTTTTTCCATTTTATAGTCTTGAACATTCTGGTGACATAGTAGTTTAAAGAGTATATATATTTTTTCAATGGTACTTCTTTATACAGCTACAGTACAATAACAAGTTAAGTAACAATAGATAAAACATTAATGGTGCGTTTGACCCACAGTCTCCGGTTCGATTGCCGAAACTCAATATTTAATCATAAAGCTTTTCCATGGATATTCTGTTTCAACAATATTAAAATAAATGTGGCTCGTTAATAAGTCTACAAATAACATTAAAACACTTGGGTGACAGAAATCCTCCTCCTTATTATGTCTTATCACTTGCTAACCATGTGCCTCAATAATGTTCTGAAATGCACATTCAGTATTGCAAATCTAAAATTATCTGGGAAAAACTGATATTGGTTGATTTGCCCAAAAGCCAGGCCAGAAAATGACACGTTCACAATGCAGTATTTTCAACAGTAGTCACAATATTCATCTAAAAACACTCATGTCTCCTCCAATAGTCGAGCCTCTATAACAGATTCCATCTCATAGATCATATCAAACTTATTTTAGTCCAACTGTGTATCTGTCAACGTTTACTAGAGTTTTGTTTTTAGACTTAGAAATAGTGAACAAATAGAGGAAATTCTACTTTCTAGACCACAAAAACAGACTATTTATAGATAAGTCAGTCTCACAATACATGCTGAATAATGTAAGCAGCTACACCCACGTCAAATCGTGTGTTTTATAGTCTTTGTTAAACTTTATTAAGGCCCATTAATAAGTCATCACCCAGACCAAGGCAGTTACTGAGGCTTCAATACATGGACCAGGTGCAAAAGACAACAGCTCCACCTGCTGGTAGTGCTCTGAACTGTAAAGTATCTACCTTACTGAATGCACGTACAGTCCCTGCAGTCTTGCGCCCATAATATTTATTTGAGATTTTAACCACGTTATTTTTCCCACGTTATAACATACCTCCGGCTGTATTTACCCATGAGTAATCTTGAATCTTCAGTCTTCCTCTCAAGAGCCCAGGCGCTGTGTTCCACCTGATGATGTTATAAGGTAGCGCCCTTTTTGTGATGAAAAACAAAGATTACCTTAATCCAGTTCTATCCATTTATTTATAGAGCACAACCATTTCCAAACTGCTCCAAAAATACAGATAAAAACAATGGAAACATAAAATAATGCTCTATTTAACTTCACCAGTCCTTACAATAAAACTATAGTAAAATAAATAAATAAATACATACATACATAAATAAAAGGGTAAAAACATCTCAACAACAAAACATGCTCTTACAGCTAGCAGCTATTGTTTTAGCCTAATTTAAACGGCTTCACTCCAGAATTTGGACTGAGTTGTCATTGCATGTTTTTCATTGGATATGTTATTAAAAACAAATAAATAAATAATCAAAGCCTCAGTAAAGCATGCTGTTAACCTTTTGAAATCACCCAGCTCGTATGTGACAAAAAAGTACAGTTATGTCATAGTAGGGCTACATCTTGGTGTTGATAGCAGACCACCTACGCTTTCCACCATGTGACAGCACACAGGAAAACATCACTGCATCACCGCACAAAACTGTCATGGAAACATAAGATAAGACCACGCAAAACTAATCTGTTCTACAAAGTTCTAAATGTCAAAAGTTCAAGGCGTTGGACCTGTTTTTATTGTCTTAAAAATGTGAAAAACAGAACTAGTTCAATGTAGACAGTTTGCACTGGCCCAGAGTCATTCCTCACTTACCTTATGCATTCAGAGCATCTTAACTATTCACCAAGATGAGTTTATAAGCACTTTTCACAACTCTCAGAAACTAGACTTGAATTTTACTGTGACACTAATGCTAACAACAACTAACATACTAACGTGTACCTCCTGATGTTCAGATTATTATTACTATGAAAATGCTTTCTAATTAGATGCAGGCAGTACAGAGGCCTCTATTTGACCTTAAGAGTGGATTACACATTATATGTGGACTGTACTGCTGAAATACATAGGAAAAAAATTGTGTCCAGGCCCTTTAAGACCACCACTGGATGTTTCAGATCATATGGTATGTGATGTGGAAAGTGATGAGATTACATAAAGCTCCAATAGGCCTTAGTGGATAATTAGTTAGCTGAGGCAGAAAACTGAACTCTGATGGCCAACTGCTGACAGCCAGTGGAACACTGTCACGATGCTGGACATGTTTACTATGTTAAGGCATGTCAAAAATGTTGACATTTTTAAGTAATTAAAAGTCTTGGAATCAGAGGAGAGATGATTTGAATTTCTAAAAATACCTGCTAGTGGAGAGAAGGAAAATGGGACTTAGATATTCTATATTACTATATTACGCAAAAATTGATGTTATAATGTTGTAATGTTGTTACCTCATCATAAACATACCCAACGTTGCGTTTTGTTTCATTCACACATTTTTGAGTAACCCCTTATTATTAGTCTGTCTACATCTCCAAAGCTCAAAATGCTCTGTTCTACCTTGTGATGTCATGAAGTGGTAGTTTTAATATTAATAGCTACCTTTTTTTTTTTCTTTATAGAGACTGGTAATTCCAGGGCTGAAATTATCCATATAATTTTAGTGAAGGTATTCCTACACCTTAAAAAATAATAGTTTAAAAAATACAGTGGAGCACTTCCTGTTTTACCACATGACATCACAAGGTGGAACAGAGTGTTTTCAGAACTCAGCCTAAATATGCAGGAGTTAAACATGTGCGAATGAAAACACAACTTTGGGTATGTTTATGATGAGGAAACACCATGATAACAGAAAGTAGCGTAATATGAGCCCTTTGAAATAAAAATAAATAAATGCTTGAAATTAAGATAAAGTATCGAAATCTATCAAAAGTCCTGAAACAAAGAAAAAAAATGTCCTAAATAATCCAAACTAGTTGTATATTCTGAATTCACACATCAAAGAATGTGAAGGAGAGAAGGACCAGTTGAGTTATTAAAGGAACTGTGAAGATGTTATTGCTTTGCTTGGAATGCTCCACAGTATGGCCAAGTGGACCCTCAGCCAGAAAAGTTACACAATACACCTTTAATGTAATAATTGAAGTCGTAAATTGAAGACATGTTTTAGTGTCTGAGGAGCTTACAGTGTTTTATATTGTTAACTATCATGTTAATATTGTGAAATTTGAGTTTTGTTTTTGCTTGCTTGCTTGCTTTTTTATTAGATTATATTTTTCACCACTTTGAACAAAATCCAGGAAATCAATCTAGACTAAGAGGTTAATGCAGTGATGCCATTTTCAAAGCAATGACTGTCCACTTTTCTTTGAAGTCTTGATGTGAGTTTACACAAAAAGGCAGAGTCAAAACTGCTTTGATGGCACAGGTGCAAACTGACTGTAGAGGATAGTAAAACTTCAAATAAATGTGATTCTGATGTGTAACTAACATCAAAGGCTAGATAGAAATCTCACATGAAACAATCTCATCCAAACTGTGACTTTTATCTTTGTTTAATTTACCTAACAATAAACAAATTGTGATTGCAAGTGATAATGTGGTTACAAAGGCAATAACATCAAAAGTGCCATTTTTAAAAGTGAGAAAAACAGAACTAGTTTATTTTAACTATGTTGCAGTAGTCCAAACATATTTTTTATTTACATTCTGCAATTTGAGCATCCAAATTTTTCACCCCGATGAGTTGATAAGCACTTTTCACAGCCGAGTGGAGTTTTGCTGTAAAGTTAACAACAACTGCCATGCTAAAAGTGCACTTTCTGATTCCCTGACAATAAAACGCTATAAATCATATGCAGACAGGGCACAGCGGGCTCACTTTTAAATGAAAAAATGTACAGTAAAGTTCAGGAGGTCGCGCCGTCTGTCAGCGATGACACATGGTATGTTCACAGATGTACAGACACTCTAGGCCGCCGCGTCGCTATTTAGCAAACATACTTTATGACTGTTAGACACTCAATATTTACTCAGCAGTGTCTAAGTGTGGGCACTTGAAGGGTTCTGAGCTTATGACTACTGCTATGGATTTAAGTGTTCTTATCTGTAAAAGTCAGATTACAGCATACCATGCCTTGGTGTAAGGGCTGTATAATTCAAAGCATTTATCAGTAGACAGTATATAGCAAAGTACATCATTGTTTTTCACATTTCTGCCAAGTCCCAGTTAGCATAGCATTAGCCCAAAGCCTTAAACTTTACCAAAATACCTGTTCTTAAATCCTGATAATGAAATAACATGTTGTCAAAAATAAACATTTGCTAGCATTGCAACCAGTGCAAATCGAGCAAAGCAAGACAGGGAATTAGGTTTTCCTCAAGCCAGGTACTCCTGACCAAGATTAATGACTCTAGACCAAGGGATCCTGGGTACAGAATGGGTACCCGTAGCTTCCCCCACCCACATTGAATGACAAGTTAAATTCATATTGTGCAGAACACCAAAGTCTTCCCCAAAATAAATAGATTCTTGAATATTTTTTAGAATACAGTTTTATAGACCACTAACCTATGGACCACAGCAGGAGTATCTTGTGCAGACATGCAGACTATTTGTTAAAGACATCACTGGAATGTGCTGAACTTGATGAACATTCAGGTCTGTGTCAAGTACAGAGGGCTGCACTCAAATGGCACACAGCACTAATATAAATGCTGTCTCAAATGTCACTTGTAATCACTGTATGTAATTAGAGGATTATAGTGGAGACGTGTGCACAATTTTACATTTTATGAGATAAACATTAATTTCTTTCCTGTATGTAAATGGATGGTGTCGGTTTCTGTTCTGTTATCAGAAGAACAGGCGCAGAGGCTCGGGAATCATTCTGTAGATTTTTATTTTACAGTCGGGTTAAAGGCAGCATACAGCAGAATCAAATGCAAAGTCCATGTAACATCAAATGCAGAGTCTGACAATTTGCGATTACATCAGTGTTTTTAATCATCTCAGGGTGGGTGTCACTCGTTCTGTATCAAAGAAGCTATTGTGAAGAAATGCGAAATGTGGCCTTGGCCAAAATGTAACATTATGTCTGAGAGTAATAAATGACACCGTCTCGTGGGAGACAGAACATACTGTAATATATTTGTATATTGTTCACAATGGTAAGTAAGATTTTGGATTTAGATTTCATGAAGATGATCCATATGTGTCTCCAGGTACAAGGTGAAATCAAATGAAAAATCTTTTACTCATATCTCATTTGGGTTATCATTTCCAACACTGAAATCCAGTTGGTTAAAAGGGACTCTCTCATTAGTCAGTGCTAGTGTAGCCTCTGCAGCTCAGTGAGGGAATTCTGGAGGTTCTGAGCTTTCATATGAGGCATGGCCTATTCGTATATCTCAAATGAGAAAAACCTGCCCTGCAAATTTAGGCAGTGGCAACTCAGGTTCAGTTGTGATTTAAAACGGTAATTACTGTTCCATTAGTTTTATTGAACACCAGAATGGTAAAATTGATCAAGTACACGTTTATCTTTTGGAATTGTTCTTGAAGGCCTTGATGGATGAGCACTTGGGAAAGCGTTGGCAGGCATGGCTTTTTCCTGTTGAGATAGGCTGCAGAGGAATCCCTGCCCAATCATTCTGGAGAATGTTTACAGCCATTGGAGTTACTGGAAGAGAAAGTAGAGCAACAATCCGGAGCATGGGTGAGGCAGCAGACCGGGCCTCCTGTTGGTCATGGAACAGGAGAGAGGAGATGAGTTGGAGGCTAGGAGGAGATGAGCAGTGAGTTGGCCACCACTGCTGACCCACCAGGATGGTGTTGCGGTTCAGAGTCCAAACATTCAGTGATCGGCGGGTACCATCTGATGACATCCTCTCTTCCTGGTCAAAGGCTAGTTTCATCATAGGTGAAAGGAATATTAAAGCATCATCTGATATATCGACATTCAAAGCAGGAGTATTATGAGAGGCTGACACTTCACATTGTGCATTGTTTTCTTTATACAAAAGCCCGTCACTATAAATATCACTGTGTCACAGAGATTTAACCAGTCTGCCCTTTTCTATTGTTAGTCATGGGGCAAGATGACACGTGCAGACAGAACATCCGAGATACTGCATATTATGTCTAGTCCGGGTTCCTAACTGTCTATTTGTGGCCCTCCCAAAACCATTGTTCCAGCCAGGAGTGGTCACCCATGGGTGCCGGCCCACCCTCGTAATGGTGGGCTTTTTGATAAGGACTGTACCCAAAAAAAAAACAATCAAACGGTTGACCTAAGTGATGTTCTTTTTTGTTTTTAAGGGAGATACTTCAGTCTATAATTAGTTAGTCAAATAGTCTGCAAACTGTCACTTATATTTAGGCTAGAGAATGAACAAAAGGTGTTGGAATTCTTGGATGCTAAAGATCTGGGTTGAGCAGTCACTTGGTTTATAAAATGATAAACATGAAGTCACCGTAGCCCCCCGCACGCTAATGGGATGTTTGTGTTCAACGTAGGTATTTGCTCCAATGGAATGTACATTCTTTTCCGCTAATGGTTTACAACAAGATTCTTTCAGTGGAAAATTCCAAGCTGTAAAAGTAAAAAATACAATAGTGCTGAAGACAAGCAATTAGGTGAAGGAATTAATCTAGCTGCAATTACCTGAAGCGGGCAGTAATGGTGGGAGATTAGCGGCTTAATTAGGTTTTAGGAGGCACTGTAAATGAAGGGTGTCATTGGTCAGGAAATTGCACCCATTTGAATTAGCATTATGCTAGCAGTGGAGGATGTGGGTTGAGATGTGGGTTTGTCAGTGAAGGCTACAATGTTAGGAGAAAGAAATGCAGTACGGATGTAAAACTGAGAGGAAAAACCCGTCAAGCTTTGTTTTTTCCCCTACTAACAGTATTGCATTCTTAGTATTGCATTAACCAAAGATATATCTGAAAGCAAAGACTGACGGTTCAATTTTGGATACTGTAGTTGTGAAATCAGGCAAGATACTTCACCCATGTATGAATCTGTTGTGAGTCAGTGATTTATAGTGGTTGGAGGAGAACCACAACAAATTTCACAGTTGTTGAGTTGCTTTAGCACTGTAACCTCTGCCGTGATTCACATTAAGCCAATTCTGCACTTATGTACCTGTGACATTTTACATATTATGTCCACTTTAAATGTGTGTAGGAGGAAACAAAAATGTGACGGAACATTATCAAAAAAGTATAATAAGACACAGGACCTTTAACATATCCTTTGAGTATGAATGTCCTAATTATAGTCTCATTTGGTTTGCTAATGGCTGCGATCTCATGTAGCCTGTTAGCTATGTAGCCTCTTTTATGAATCCATTAACATTTTGGAGTGTTCTGGTGTGGTCTTCGGTGATAGTGCACCAGATGTATCGGATCACTTTGGCGTTCCCCAGAGCTGATCATGTCCTCATTGATCACACCTGTGTCCGTGAGTGTGTGTGTGTGTGTGTGTGTAATGGGATGTCGGGAAGAGTTCTGGATGTTCCCTCACACCAGAACACTTTATTACAGCACTCAGGGAAAAATGTCAACTATTCATTATGTATGCAGCCAGCGCTTTTGTTACATAAAACATCAGATTTGTATATACAACGCAGTCCGTTCCTATGACCAACAGTTATGTCAATGCACATGTGGTCCGTATTCAACCGGCGAGTCACGATCTTAACGGGGTCAAGCCGCAGACGATACTCAGTGTCGTTTTACATTGCGTTCATCACTCCGCGCATTAATGGTAAGCTAACTGTAGTCACAACTGCCCTGGGGCTGAATGACATAGCTATGGCTGCTAATCTGCTTCAACATCGTCTCCAATCACCACTAATCAATTTCGCTTGTCAGACTCTAAGACATGCCGTAGTGTCCTTCTCACTGAGAATATACCATACTATCTTGAGAATCTTATCTAACCTCGGGACCTAAACAGGGTTGGGCCTCGTTAGTACTTGATTGGCGACCGGAGGGAATACTGGGTGGAACAGTGGGGCAGCAGTGGCTCTAATAGTGTATACTGTTGCTGTGTCCTTAGGCAAGGTACTTCACTCATCTTGGCTGGTACAAATGTGGTGTGTGAGTGATTGGTGGTGGTCGGAGGGGCAAATGTTGTAGAGCCTCACTTCTGTCAGTTTGCCCCGAGGCAGCTGTGGTGACATGAGTAGATCACTAGTATGGAATAAATAAATCATGCTAATAGTGATGAAGCACTCAATTTTGTTACTAGAAAGTGCAGATACAGAGGTAAAAGGAAAAGCATCACATGAAAAAATCTAGATAAAAAAACATCTACTTAAGTAAAAGTAGTAGGGTAACCATTTAAAAATGTACTTTAAGAGTAAAAAGTAAAAGTATTTCACACAAGCATTGTTTATTTGTTAAAGTGTTAAATTTAGTGCTATTGATTAAAATGTGAAACATATTTTGGTCAACAGTAGCAATACAAATATTTTTTCTTATTTTTCTTTTTTATGAATTTTGTATATTTATTTTTGTTTGCTCAAAGCTGAAGCTTGAACTCAAAAACTTTAGTCAGGATGTTACCACAAACATAATAAAAAATAACCCCCCAAATCATATGAAAAGTACTTTTTACTTTTCAGTCTAGTTAAAAAAATGTAGTGGAGTAGAAAGTACAGATACGGCTCTCAAATATCGTGAAATAAAAGTAAAAAGTATCCATTGTAAAATGTACTTAAGTAAAATACAGATACCTAAAAATTCCACTTATGTACAGTACTTTACTAGTTGTATTTCATTACCTTCCACAACTACATGCTTTTCTTCTTCTTCTTCTTCTTCTTCTTCTTCTTCTTCTTCTTCTTCTTCTTCTTCTTCTTCTTCTTCTTCGTCTTCTTCGTCGTCTTCATCTTCTTCTTCATCTTCATTTCCCTTGGTCCCTGGGAGTATTTTTTTATTATTTTTTTCAATATATATAATGTTGTTAAAGTAAATGCATGTTTTACTTTGCTTCTATGGGTTTTACTTTGCTTCTATGGGGTATTAATTTTAATAACATATTTAGATCACCGTGTTACCTTTTATCATTATGAAAATGCTATATTTGTTTATTAAATTTGTTTTGTATACTGCTCATGAAAAATGGCCGTGCAGGAGCCTGGGTTACATAAGCTTATGGGCTGAGCCTTTTAGAAGAAATGTAGGCTCATACTGGCAGCCGCAAGGACCACTTCAGGCACATTTTTGATGAGTGAATAATGTTATGAAGGTAGAATGCTCCAAAAAGTCAGTTTTGCATAGTACTGCCTCTTTACGGTCTAACAGTACTTACACTACTACTTCTACTGTCTATTTTTGTCTTCATTGTGTTTACTGCTAATCTATTCAATCTAACCTTTCAATACTGCAACAGAGTGTATTTTTATGGGACAATATATTAGCCACACAATGGTCTGTTAAAGCTGTACAAATGTTTTAAATAGGGCACTGGGCAGCAGGTATTGTGGACGTCTTGAGAAGCATGCCCACCTCAGGCCTGGCACGACTCTTAAAATAAATGGAGTAACTTTGCTTTGATTCTCACTGTCCATTATCTCCAGCCTAGAGGTGGTGAGGAGTCGGCAAAGATTTATGATCTAAATTACATTACAGAATTGTTGAGAAAGTGCTTAATAAACAAGTGTCCTGAAAGAATTTGGTTAGAGAAATTCTTGAGTTACAAGTCACATTTTTCACTTGTGAATTTGAAGACGGCTGCATGGATTAAAGATAGATTTAAACTTGCCATGTATTAGCATAGAAGAACAGGTGTATAGATAGAAGAGGGTTGAAATCTCTTTTGATTGTGACAGGTTATATTAAGGAAAAGGGAAAGTTAGGGAAAGGTGCACTATGTAACTTTTCTGGTGGGGGGTCTGCATGGAGATGTATTTGATATATCTGGAGTTTTATAGTATGGTATTAAACGTAGACTATGTAGTTTGTGTGGTGTGGGGCCAGATACCTGCTTGTTTTTTGTGGAAATGTTATTGCTTTGCCAGAAATGTTTCACAGTATGGCATTTGACTTGACTACCTAACTCAATTAAAGGTGTTTTATTGCTCAAATACACGGGAAAAACACTAATTTGGCTCCTCTCTGCACAGGTCAGACTTGTAACTACATGGATTAGAGTTTACATTGGGCCCAAAAATCCAATCTAATCCAGTGTGAGCCTTTGCACGTACTGTCTGAACCAGACCTGGACCTGAATCAGTCCCTGCACGTATGAGCCTGACCCAACCCAAGCCCATGCACTTATAGAACCACAGTTACATTATGTGACCTGAGTTTTTTAAGTTCAGTGCAGAGTGATGTGTTTAATGTTCTGTGTGTCTCTGGTTCTAGACACACTTGCTCCCTTGCTGCTAGCCCACATTATCTGTCTTTCACTTTTTTCTATTGTGCTTTCAGGGAGAGCCTCTGAATCTCACCTCTTCTCCTTCTCCTTGCCACGACCTTTTATTCATGCACCTTGACCACTTTATTTACTTGGGAGTTAGACATCTTGTCTTGAGAGAAAAAATAACAGTGTGGTGCCTCTGTGAAGAGTGATTTGATAGTGAAGGAACACACATATAACAACACAGCAGGAATGGGCCAGGATGGGTTGTATTAACCTCTCCATGGAGAAAAGAGGCTGGCAAACCTTCTGTCAGAAAAGTTACTTAGCGCACCTTTATTCTATCTTGCATTTAATCCAATACAGGTGGCTCTTTTTCTGGTAAACAACAGCATCTCCATGGAGACAAACAGGTGGGGGTACATTTGCCCTGGTGAAAGTCATAAAGCATCCTTAATCTTATCAATGCTGCATTTATTCAAATACGGGGGATTTTAGATGAAGCAATAACATCTCCATGGAGACAAGAAACTGGCAAACCCTCCACTAGAAAAGTTACTTAGTCCCCGATCGGATGATCCACCTGTCAATCACGCCTATTTGAAAATGGGGAAATTCACAGGTGACCAGACTGATGTGTTTGTAAAGTATTGAAGAATGTGACTGGGTAAGAAGAAGAATGGGTATTGAAGAATGTGTGTATTCTAGTCCCAGGAAATTATTAACTTATTGTTGTAATAAAAGGTTACATACTGAGGCTTTAACTACAGTAAAATATAAAAGCTTCCGCTACTTCATTCTTTCAAATGTTTTCCTGTCTGTCCCTTCTATGTCCCAGATCCTTAGAGTACATGCCCGTATTAGAGGACATTCTTCCCCTGATGTCTCTGATAGGGGCTGGGTAGCTTCGTGTCGCGGCACATGGACGGCCGAGGAACCTCGTCACCACAATGAAGTATATTGTCCACAGTGTTACACCAGGATCCCTGTGTAAACAGTAAGAACAGATCGGATCTTAATTTGGCATTCATAGAGCGCGGTGGGCCTCTCCTATCACAGCAGGTGGGGGGTGTGGTGCAGGGGAGTACGTGAGCAGAGGAGCAGACCGGGGACTGTGCTTTGGTAATACAAGGTGGCATTACTGTAAAGTTGTTGCAAATTAAATTGTAATAAAGGGTGCTTCATCTGATCATAAAAGATTAACTAACTTTTCTGGAGGAGGGTTCACCAGCTTCTTCTCACCATGGAGATGTTACTGCTTCACCTGGAATCACCTGTATTTGAATAAATGCAAGATTGATAAAATTAAGGATGCTTTATGACTTTCACTGGGACCTTGTAGAAATATGTTGAAACAAACATTTACTTTCTATTGAGTAATTTTATTTTGAGAAAACGGTATTACAGTACTTGAATGAAAACTGAACTTTTGTCTACTCTGTCAACTATAAGTAAGTATTTTATTTTGATGTCTGCATTCATTTCAGATTTGTTTATTGTAATAATTAATAAAATGGACATTGCAACCCTTTCATTATTGCACACTTCAGGATGTTGTTACCACGGGACCCTTCTTCTACCGCACAGTATACACGCTGGATGGTGATAAAAGAAAAATAACTGTAATATTATCCACACAGACATGGGCAGAACATGCAAACTCCACACAGAAAGGCCCTGTATGGTCTGGGAATCAAACACAAGACCAACACCATCTCGCCACTTTTGGTTCAAGGCTAAAACTTTCCCTTTGTTTTCCCTTTGTACTCCCGTCCTCCGGCTTAACGTCCCTTTGTAGTTCATGTGTGTTTACCCCATAGAAAAGCTCGTCTGGCGGCCGGACTCATTTCCACGTGATGTATTAGTCCCGGGGGCCCACTCAGTGTATGTATACATGAGACGCACATAAACTGTAGAGATATATGACGTGCTACGGCCCCTAATGAGAAACACCTCTGAACTGCACGCACACGGGGGGCCATCCAGGAATGCACACTGTCTCCAAATCTCTACGGACAGCCATTACCTCTAGACTCTGCTCCCCTTTGGTTCTTTCCTGCTGTTTGGTTATGGCTAGACTGGACTGGACGTGGTGGCATCAGAAGGCAGGGGCAGGAGGAGGGGTGGGGGTGGGGGTGGTAGCGGGGGGTGTCCGTGTACCCCTCCGGTCGCCGTGGTCACTCCAAACAAAACCAGGAAGAGCAGGAATGTTCCGCAGCCGAGCCATACTGTAAGCACACGGAGAGGGCCAAGACGTGTGAGCAGACAAACAACAGGCTGGAGGTGACTAAGACGAAATGTTATTTACTTCATGGGGAAAATACATTTACTCACTGATTACAGCAACAATTCAATGACTTTATTTCGGTTAAAGCAGTTGAAGCCTGTCTGACAGAGAGCGGGGGCTGGAGCAGACGAAATTTGGACTTGAGTAAGAGTAAATTTACTTAGGCATGAATAATGGACCAGGAATATGTTGTATGAATAAATGCAGGTTTTCTATGTATTATACAAGCCCCAAAAAAGGTTCGATTCTATTTTCTGTTTTCATTGACAAGAAGGAGGGTCTAAAGACAGGGGGCACTCTGGAACAGTTATCAGTTTGCTTGTTTTCTACTAATGTTGGTTAATTAGACTGTCTGTGAAATGCTCCATGGCCCTTTTTATTCACTTTTAATGCTGGCTAAAAAGACACGTTCAAAAAGTGCAGTTTTTACACATTCAGTTCAATTCAATGTATTTTTGTAAAGCCCCAAATCACAAGAGCAGTCGCCTCTTAGGGCTGAACATGAGAATTGATTTAACCAACAGGAAGTTAGAAAATTAACAATCAAAAACAAACAGACATTGTTCAATAACAGACAAGCAAATTAATCAACAGAAATCAAGCAAATGGATAACTGTCCCAGAACATCCCCTGTCCTTAGACTCTTCGTCTTGGCAAGGAAAAACTAAAAACACCCAGCGGAAAAAAATCAAAACATGAATAAGGCAAAATACACTTGCTGTGTAGTAAATAGTGGCATCAATTCCTTGTCCAGATTGAGATAAATAAGTTTAACGCCGCAGAATTCGCAGCCGCAAGATTCCATAGAAAGATATCTTTTATACATATAAAAACATATCACGTCTAAATTAATCATTAAACCAAATCTCAAACAAAACCTGCATGGATGAATCATTTTGGCAAGAACTCAACAGTCGCTGTCCTGCAGAGTCTTGGGTGTTCACTTCTGCATTCTTTCACACTGATCATCTTTTTGTATCTCATAGGTCAGAAATAGAAAGTAGTAATGACTTAAATTATTTTCCAAAACGTAAACAGAGACATAAGGAAGTAGACAACGATCTGGTATGTGGGACATTTTAATGAATGATGAACATGCCCTATTGACATGCAGCCATTATTATTATTATTATACTCCTTAGTGTTGACAGTGTATCATTTTAAATTGTGTTAAAAACCTAATATTACTCTTATGAACACAACCTTTCAGTGGAGGGTCTGCCACCTGCTTGTCTCCATGGAAATATGAATCATTTTTTTCATGGTTTTAACTTATAAAGCTCTAAATGGACAGGTGCCCCAGGACATCCATGACGTACAAACTCACTTACGTACTCACCCCTAATGTAACAAATGCAGTATAGATAGGTTTAATGCCATACAGTGTAACATTCCAGCAGTAATATCTCCATTGACACGAGCGCAAAAGTTAAAAAGTGCATTTTTAAACATGAAAACTGAAAGGAAAAAACATATATGGGTCAAATGCATCTTTACACTATATATCTTGTATCTTCACTACACAAACAAGTCTATCCCATAAACTTTTATTGTATCCAAAACACCCGGAGTATCACAGTTTATCATCAGCCTGCATGTGCGCTGGGAGAAAAACAGTTTCTTTATCAGAGGAGGACTAAAACAATGAGCGTGTTATGGCAACGTGCTGATTAAAGGGGCAATGTGCGCGGCGTGTATATCAGACGTTTTTCTTTCTCTGTTCCACCGGCCTAAGAATGTGAGAGGAATGTCCAAAAGCATCCTGTTTTCATTCCACGCTCTGAGTCAGCGATTCACACCACGGCCACAGCGGAGACACAGCACTGACGTCAGGGTCGGAAGAGTGAAGGGGAAAGGAGAAGAGGTGACAAGTGTTTTTATGACATGGCCTATATTAGTAACTTAAAACTTAGATTACACTAAATAAAAGTGCACAAACCTCGTGAACTGATATCCATGAAAGACTTCTTATACTAAGTAAATACCAACACAGATATTAAAGTTGTTCATTGCTATTACATTATGTCTCAATAATCTTAATCTTATAATCTTAATGGAGATTTGCAAAACGTGGCTGTAGCAGAGCGCTGATGACTGAGTGCGGAACTAATTACGGCCGGGCAGAACTTTATTTTCAACGATTTGTTCCATTTCACCACTTAAATGGCATAAAAGTGAAATACAAACATCAACACTAAATGAAATGGATAAAGATGAGGGATTGTTACAGGGCGCATTACACTTCTATGGGATAGTAATTGTATTTGACACTCTGAGGCTCCCGTCCCCTTGCTCTCTGTGCTAAATCACTCCCGTTCTGTATCGTGCACTTTAATGAAACTACTGCACATCGCATCAGGTTTGTGAAGTTGTAGTGTATTGTTTTGTGTAATGCTTTGGCAGGGGAGGCGTGAGACATTTTTGGTTGGAGGAGCTAAGAGGGGAGGCTAAGGTCTTCAATGTGGGTGTTTACTTAACATATTAGTATAGAGTATTTTAACAATGGAGCATATCCCCCACCCCCCACCATGTTTGCTTTACTGTTTCAAAGTTTAAATATACCGTAGTTACATAGCCCCTGCTAATATGGATGTTTTTTTTCAATGGAGTCTCATTTTGAACATCATTTTTAGTCAAGATTGGATGTGCCACCTCTGTGCTTGCATATTTATGGAAACGTCACATGGGAGCTTGTGTTGTGTAGGCTTGTGGGCTGAACAATGGACAGAATCATACTGCTAACTGTAAGGAGGGTTTGAAAAGGGCCCTGAGAGATCACAAGATTACTCAGACATGCATGGATGATTATTTCAGGCATGTTATTGATAAGGGAACAATGTTATAACATGGTAGAAAGCTCCAAAGAGTGAGCTTTGCATAATAACCCCTCTTTCTTTTTGCTCATGTAACAAAATAAAATTTGTCTTTCCTCAGTACAGATATATTAAAAGGTTAGGGTCAAAATGAGACTGCTGTCTGCTGTCTGCTGTCTGTATCTAATGATAAAGCTTTTTTTTTTTTTTTTGTCTGCAAACCAGGAAGTAAGGCTGAGTAAGCTTTTCAGCATGCTAGTCATTGTTAGAATTATGATCACAGCAAAACTCCACTCTGGACATTGAATGTTGCAAAATGTGCTTATAAACTAAGTAAATTCGATGCTCCAAATCTGTTGGGAAAGTGAGGAATGCGCTTGGACCGCTGCAAATTTTAAAAGAGCAAGTGTTTTTCACATTTCGTAGACAGTAAAGTCAGGTAGCCCTACACTTTTAATGATGGTACACTCGCCTCTCAGCAAGAGTTTGATTCCCAAGCTGTGTGGGCTTTCTATGTTTTTCCTGTCTGGATTAGTTTCGTCTGCAAGGGCATCTGGTTTGACTAATCAGCCTAAAACACGCAAACCAGATTGATAATAATAATTATCACATAATTATCATTATAACTTCACAATAACACACAGTCATATACACATACATGCACGCACAAAAATATGGGAGTGGTTAGGTGGGAGTTAGGTTTAGGCGTGTTCCAGCGTGTAAGGGCCTGGACACAGAAGGCTCAGTCTATCCTGATCCGCAACCTGGAGAGGGGAATGGTGAGCTGAGGGGAGGATGAGCGGAGTGTCCTGGAGCCTGTGTAGGTCTGTAACAGGTCTGAGAGGTGCTGAGGGGCTTGGCCATGCAGGAGAGTCTTGTACTGGATTCGGTATTTTATGGGAAGCCAGTGCAGGTGGGTGAGAGTGGGGATAATGTGTTCCCAGGGGCTGGAATGTGTGAGAACCCTGGCAACAGGGATGGATGTATTGGAGCCTGTCCAGGAGCTTTTGAAAGGACAAGACTCTGTTGCAGTAGATTAAGCAGAAGTAACTGGATAACTGTTAGACCAACTGAGTCTGGGAGAGATCGGCAGGTGGTAGGCAGGTTCTGTAGGTGGTAAAAGGCAGATTTTGTCACTGATTTGATGTGATTGGTTGAAACTTCACAACATTAAAATGTTTCTTAAATTGTTTGTTAAATTCAGTTGTGAGAAAAGTACTCGTGCCTTACCTGTCCACAAATGCACAATGCTCTTCCCTCTGCAAGTTTTTCACAAACAAAATAATCTGTATTTCCGCTAAAATAGGCTGAAGTACATCTGCCGGCGTCGCCATGTTTGTTTTGGTTGGTTCAGCACTGGCCCAAACCACTATTGTAATTGGTCAGTCATGTGCAGGACTTATCACAGGTGGACAAGATGGATTCTCAAGAGTTTGTGAACTCACAAAAATGTGCTGTCTTGCTGACAAAAAAATCTTGCTGGCAAGGTTAAACACATGCGCTACAATCAAAAAATCCCAATCAAGATCTTGGTTCAAAATTTGGAGAAGGGTCCTTGAGCACTGCACTGCACTGCAGTTGTCCAATGCTCTTGACAGTTTGTTACTTTGTTTTGAAGGATGGGTCAAATGCAAGTAACATTTTCTTATGGAGACAGTAGATTTACAAACCAGCAGGTTGGTGGTACCATTCCTTCCATATAGACACATTCTTTGCATGAGTTAGTGTGACTGATGGGGGGTAGAGGTCTTTACATCAGGGGCTGGTGATGTTCCAAGAAAAATAATAATAACAATTTGATCATAATGTATATACATCTTTAAAGAAAGTTATCTACCATCTCTCCTGTTAGTCACTCTCTCAGGGAGGAACACTGACCAATAGGAGGGATAGTTGCAGCATTTTTTTTAATATAGAGCTGCATTACTAGACGAGCACTGAATCACGTACTATGGACCAAAATAATATATCATCACAGGAATACCAGCTCATGTTTAGCAAGTGAGCCAAGCCTTAACTTCCATTTCAGTAAAAGTTAAATAAGAATTTGATCACAATAGATCTGGCACAAGCGTCCATCAGTACTTACATGTGTCCTCTGGGCCACCGCTGACAACAGTGTCCTGTAGATGTGGAGGTCACTCACATCCTCGCTCATAACCCTGGCTCAGCTCTGCTCTGTATCTTACACAAACATGGAGAGGACATGCTGACCCCAGCTCCTGCACAACAACCACCCATAACACAGAGACCTGACCATGGCTTCAATCAAGTCTGACTTAAACTAGATTTTTGTATATTCATTTTAGGTTTAAATACAATTTTGCTTTACTTATAGAGCACATTTTATAAACTTATAGACCCACAATAGTGATCAGATTTTGATATGTAAATAAATGAGTCTCTATTCAGCACCACCAATCAGTAAACCTAAAAAAAATCATAAATAGAATATAAAACAATAAACATAAATAGACTGAATAAAATATAAGTTACCATAAATGGACTGGGGCAAACTAATGGAAGTGAGGCTGCTGATCTGTGAACTTGGTTTGAGCGTAGATTGATCCTCTGACCTTGGGGACCATTGCTCTACCCACTGAGCCACTGTTGCCCCAAACACAATTCAGTTCAACAAATTGATATAAATAATGACATAAATCCAAAAATAGTTTTCATTCACAAGTTTATTTCCATATACACACATCAGTGCCACATTCATACAGTTATAAATATACTCTATAATAAGTTAAGGCAATAAATAATGCACTATCTATGTACAGTCATTGCTTTCAATAGCGACCTATTCACCATCTAAAATATTGGGATCAGAGGAGGAATGCGGACTTCCATTTCCTGTTTTTGCTCCGTTGGGACAGATGGACACAGTCTTCATGTCGCGTGGATAATTACTGAGGAATTAAGATACCATTGTGTTCTATGGCTCATTCCAACCTGCTGGCTTATCTTCAACCAAAACAGCAGCAACGCTAACAAACAAGCCCAATACAATGGACGACCAGAGCTGGAATGTCACCGATACAGAGCGGGAATGGACATGGAGAAAATGTTACACAAAAGTATTAAAAAAACTGCACTATTCTGAAAAAAGCTGCTATTTTCAAGTACGACCTGATACAGACAAGCCCAAATATTAACCAGAACAATGCACTCTGATACAGAGGAATATTCAACCCATACAACTGAGTGTCCCGTATGAACACAGCTAGTGCTTATGTGTTGTGGTGTGTGTTTGAATGATACCTTGACTGATTTAGAGCTTTTTACGACTAATGTCCTGTTTCAGCCAGCCACACATACAATGACTGGAGTGGCCAAGAGCACAGTGAACACAGCATAACCATGTGGTTGGTGGGTATACGCTCAACCAACTGTGCCACTGCCAACCTAGAAAATTCAGTTTCAGATAAACTGTTAACACTGTATATAAATTGTACATAAATTGTGAAAAATGCTATCTAGTGTCCATATAAAATTAATTAATACAAAAATAAATGTTTTAAGGTGTCCATTGACATCCATAGACACGAAAAAGTCCATAGAAGAAGGTAGTGATGGTTTCCTCACGTCAAAATAGCTCCATGTTCTCAAAATGGCTGCTGTCGTCACCGTTGTTCTTTGCCTGCTCCTTGGACGTTCTCTCCCGGAGCTTTGTGCCTTCATTGGCGTCCTTCATTTTGGTTCCACTTAGGTTCGAACGCCCTGTGGTCCAAATATGACGATTTTACTCCATGAATCGTGTCCCAAAACAGTCTCTTCTCCTCTATCGTATCGTTGAACTTTGTAGCTGCTGGATCTCGGTTTGGTGCTGTTTAGGTGTTAGCTTGTTTGAATTGGACTTGACCACTGATCTGTTGGAAAGAAATGACATTGAGAGATAAGACACATACGCCTTTATAGCTTGGCATCACATTTGTCGAATAAAATTGCTTGAAACATGATTTAAATGTCATCTACACTGTGAAAATGTTGTGTTTTGAGTGTTGGCAGCCAAATCTTTTGCCTGGAATGTTCCACAGTATGACATTTAACTTATCTAACTCCAGAGAAACAAAAGGTCAGATCTGTGGAGGTGTCCCTACTTTAGATAATGCACATTTTTCAAAACTGCAACCGAGTAAATGTAAGACAGTCTATTATGACATACTGTAAAATTCTAGGAAAAGCCGTTAACATCTCCTTGGATACAACCAAAAAAGTTACACAGTGTGGCTTTATGAATGTTGCAGATGAAATTGAATGTGTTTTGTTTATATTTTGTACGCAATTGGGATAGATCAGCCAAAGTAATAAGGCACCAAAGAAAATCTAAGGATGGGATGTGTTTTGTCAGTGAAATGGTATAGAACATCACAAGGAATTTGGAGGGAATCAGTTTAAAAATGTGGTAATTCTTTCATGGGATTGAACTTGTTTCTTTGGTCTAGACTGTGTACGTGATGTGGAGCTAGCATATGCCGTACCTGAGCGACTGTAGTAGCTTGTTGCTTGATAACCTTGAAGACTCTTGCCACGTCTTGGTTGTGTCTGTTTTTGATCTGCACATGGAAAAACAGAATTACTAAATGTTTTGACGGATTACACTATTGTGAGTCTCTCCTAAGAATCTAAGAATCAAAAACAAATAAAAAGGAATGCAGGCGTAACCGCGATAACACGTAGATAGCGACTGAGCCACGCTATGACAGTAAGGACGCAACTTTCAAATGTTCCACGGTCTAAAAATAGAAAACACGTTCATTCTTAAATATGACACATTTTCATGTTTATCTAAGTATTAGAGTACTTGGATATTATCAGTATGTTTATCAGTTTGCGGAAAAAAGTTGAAATGAAAATTACAAAAATACGGGACGTAGGAGTGAATTTAAAATGGATCTACGTCATCGACACAGCAAAAACAAATCAAGGACACGGGTTTTCTGGAAATTTAAACCTTCATTTAACAAAATAAAGGTGTCGTCATTTATTTTTATTAGTCTAGTCACATCTAGTAGGTTTTGGAGCTTGTTAACATTATAGTTGCTAGCTAACACTTAGGCGCTTAGACATATCTGCTGCCCATGTCCAACCAGGAAGTAAAATTATATATTTGGAGGATGGAGGAATTATATCAGTGTAACCCCTCCATCGTCCAGGTAGGTTCCATAGTGGTCCATGGGCATATACTTGTTCGGATACAGTTCAAGATCATTAAAGATATTCAGGAAAGGTTCATTTCTGTCCTGTGAATGTGACTTTTTTCAGTATCGATACCTGCAGAAATGAGTATCTAGTTTCGATTTCGCCTTTTGACAGTCCTACTATGTTTCCGTGAAATGTTTCGCCTATTTTGTCATATCCACTTTAAAAGAAATACTAGCCATTACTTGCAAAATGACTAAGCCCCCTATAACTACTATCAGCTTCCTCATCGTTTACAACATTACGCGTACACAAAGATGGCGCCGTAGAGACAATCACGCCTGGCTGACAATGGAATGACAGCTCTACAGAAGATACTTTCACGATGGGATTAGAGCTACAGAGGAGGAAGTGCTTACCTGCTATGGCAAAAAGCGGAGCAGGTGGGGTCACTGGGGTCAGCGCACTGGCAGCGTTGAGGAGAGCGGCGGCGGCGGCGAGATACGGGACTGCCCAGACCGTACGGCAGGAGCTTACTGTCAAACGGAAGAGGAACTGGATGTTAGAAAAGTGATCGTTTCATAGATAGAAATGTGTTTGTGTCTAGACTGTTATCAAGTGCAAGAGGAAAGAAGGTAATGTTGATAGCTGCATAATCATTTAAATTGGCGGGTTTCAGATTTGAGTACTTGATGATGTCATACTCCCAGATGAGGGGAAAGAAACAGTTTTCCCTTTTCCCTTTACATTATATTTTGCCATGAAATATCCAAAAGGTAAAGGCACAAATGTTAAACCTGACCTGATTTGTTTTTTTTGTTTTTGTTTTTTGACTAAACCCTAGAATTGACTTTATAACAATAAATCTGACTTAAACCACATTCATTTTAGCTGCCCCCTCTGAATATTAATATAATTATAAATATTACTTGCCCACAAAATGGTGTCATGTCATCTGAAACACAGCTATAATCAGTTTTTTTGTTTGCCATTGAACCGAAAAGTTGATTGATGGTTAAGATAGTAGTCGTTGGTTCTAGTCCATTGCAAACCTCAAACTACAAATCCTTCACTGATTTCATAACACCACATAGTTGTGTCTGCCTTTGGTGACAGCTGCGGATGAGCTGAAACTGAAACAATTACCGTAACTTAACTCCTTTATTGAGTATATTTACGGAACCTGAATCATTCTTAATAAACTTTTTGTTCATTATGTATTAAGTCTTTGTTCATGCTTTATTAAACGTACAGTATGTAGCTAAATGAAGGTGGCACGTCACCTTCATGATTGAAATATTCTCCCTGGAAATTGATATGTTTTATTCCATATTGTAGAGGATTATAGCCAAAGGGATAATATTTCCATAGAGATAAGAAGAAGACAAACTAAGAGTCAGGTTTGTGGAGATGCAAGCCCAAATAGAGTAAGGACACATGTTTTTCAGTGTAGTAAGTCCTGTGTCTGTTCTTTAGTTTCCGTACACATAGTTCAGATTCCTGTCCCTGCAGACCAAACACTCTGCTGTATACTGTACACTCAGGTGGGGAAAGGCGCGCTCACCTTGGAGAGTTGACCCAGATAATGTCCAGGTGGCAGAAGTATACGCACTCCTCATCCTCCCAGCTGTTACAGGAGCAGCGCTTGACCCGCACATGGGGCTGCATTTGACTCAGAGAGGAGGGGGTACTTGGGCTGGAGAAGGGCACCCCATAACCTGTACGACACGTAAGAATTTCATGGTTAAAAACTTGAAATGTTGTGTAATTTTTTAAGGTGAATTAATGAACCATGAACTGGCAGCTCTATCACTGGCTTGCAGAATGATGAGAAGGATCGTTGTCATAGCGATTAACAATTTCAAACTAAATGTTATATCTTTTGAACTAGAATGTCCTCAAAGATTTTCTAAATGCTAATTATGTAAATGAAATCATATGCTTATTATTTTTCAGACATGTAAATGACATGTTTAAATGAAATGAAAAAAATTGTGAAGTATTTTTTTAAAAGGATTCCAGAAACATCAGCTACCCACGGGGCACAGCTTAACAGATTATTTTAAATAAGCAAATAAACAGATAAATAAACAGATAAATGCTATTCCACACTGCTGATGTAATGGTGAAAATGGTGAAATTTTGATTAATGTCGTAAATTTGTTCAAATATTTATCCACAATGTTTTGATACTAAAGAAATTAGCCAGTAATAAAGACTGATTAAGATTTATCTAGAGTAAACATAGACTTAACTTATTAGGTCAGCAATATTTAACAACAAGGAGGTTAGAACTGTACAGGTGAACAATGCCAAATATATTAAAGGAGCCTATGCCAAATCATGCAACCTGCTTTAAGAACACATTTTAGTAACAATTCTGAACTTAGAACTAATTATATTATAGATAACTACATATGTTTTCATGTATTTTGTGTTTTATCAAAAGTATAAATGATTAGAATCGCAGTTTTCTTTAGAACCTAAGTTATACATTATGAAACCTCACTCAGATTATGCCCCAGAACGGCTCCTTGTTTGGAAGTTGGCAACAAATTGATTTTGAAAAGTCATGTATGCATGTTTTTGTACTCTTATGCAATGTTTCAGATGGTGTTGTTTGAATTATATTGCTATTTTAAGCACAAATTTAATAATTCTTCAAAAAATGCATGGTACTTATGCTCGTGAATGCTTTAATTGGTCCTTTTGCTGCTTTCTGTTTCAGGTTGTTGTTTTTTTTTTGTTATTTTTTTCGTTTTTGTTGTTTGTTTGTTTTGTTTTTTTGCAATAAACACACAAAATTATTAAAATAAAACAGAACTGCATAATGTAATCACATCAGTTTATCATTCAAAACAAAAATGTTGCTAAAAAAAATGCATTTAATAACTCACCCTCATGCAGAGCCACAATGATGATCACAGCCATTGTCTGACAGATAAAACGAGCCATCTTCTTCAAATTCGCCTAAAAGTAAGAAGGATTGTGCAAAAAATGTATCGCAAAAAGACTTTCCAAATTGTAGTGAGTCCTTGTGAGTCCAGTGAAGGGACAGGTGCTTTGTGTTGATGTGTGAGCACAGAGCACTTCTTATAGCTGGGTCCTGAGCTGACATCACCGCGTGGGGCCGTCCCTCCCGGAGCCTGACACACAGAGGCCTATTACACAATAACAAATACTGCACCTGGAGAACACCGAGAGCAAGAACAGTGCCCCCTACAGGCAGGAGAAGTGCAGTGAGTGAGTCAGCGCTGTGGTATGGACCTCAGCTGTGTCCGGAGAGAGACATGGGATTCCTCGCAAATTCCTTTCAAATTTAGTAAAATGATTGTAATAGATACATTTTTTTTTATTTTTTATTTTACTACAACCTAAACATTTTAAGCAAAGATTAAAACAAATGTTAGAACTCGCAAAGAAGAAATCAAAGAACATTTAAAGGGGCACCATATGGAACTCATGGGGGGTCCACCACCTGCTTCTCTTGATTAAAATTACAGATGTTTTTATTGCTTTAAAAATAGATATATTCAAATTCTTACAGTAAGCGGTGTCTCCTCACCATAGATCTGACTTGTAATATTGCCTGGT
The DNA here is from genome assembly GCF_009829125.3 of Periophthalmus magnuspinnatus. NCBI lineage: Eukaryota > Metazoa > Chordata > Actinopteri > Gobiiformes > Gobiidae > Periophthalmus > Periophthalmus magnuspinnatus. The sequence goes on from NC_047136.2 coordinate 26,043,934, forward strand.
GTCACCTACTTTTGAAGTTCAATGCCACACTGTGGAAAATTCCATGGCAAAGGAGCAAATATGTTAAAGAGCCCATATTACACTATTTTCTGATCTATGTTATAATGTTTCCTCATCACAAACATACCTGGAGTTGTGTTTTGTTTAATTCACACATAAACCCTGGATATTTAGGCTGAGTTCTTCTCTCAAACAAAAAAAACAAACAAAACACTCTGTTCCACTTCATGATGTCATGTGGTGATACAGGAAGTTCTCCACTATGTTTTTAAACGCCACACCTTCACTAGAATCATTTGGATCATTTCAGACCTGGAATTTCCATTTGCTGCTGAACAAAAGGTAAAATGTAGCTGTTAACATGAAAACTACCACTTCATGACATCACAAGGTGGAACAGAGCATTTTGAGCTTTGGAGATGTAGACAGACTAATAATAAAGTGTTACTCAAATGTCTAAAAATGAATCAAAACACAACTCTAGGTATGTTTTTGAGGAGGTAAAAGCAATATATGAACTTTAATTTCCAAAGTCATACTCCTAAATGAAATGCAACCAGATTAAAAATATCAAAACACTATAAGAACAAATATCAAAACAAGATAACTGCTTATTGTTGGTGCTCAGTCAGAGGAAATAATATGGAAAATTTTGTTTCATGAGGGTCATCCTTATAAGGAAGAGCCATGACTGTCCACAGAGACGCGTGCTTCGTAATTTGAGTCATTTATTAACTCAAAGTGTTTACGGGCATTTCATCCAGACACTGCACATGCTGCCATTTGTGGATATTAGTTTCAGTAAGAGCAAGAATGTCAAATATCTCACAATTATGAAAGATGATCATTTGCACAAGACTAACAAAATGAACTTTATACAAAAGATAAATGAATAAACACAAATCTTCTGCTGTAGGGACTAAAACTCTTGAAATACTACAGGTTAATTGCAACAAATAAAATAAAAGTAATGAATAAAATGGCATTATCCTCCACTAATTATGAAACATCAGATTATTATTAATACAGGGCACAACAACAGAATACAAATGGGTAAGGTTTGAACCATCATGTGCCACCCGAGAGCGCTTTTCTCACTTAAAGGTGCATTATGTAACTTTGAGGGAGTCCACCACTGCTTGTTTCCATGGAGATGTTATATGTTTGCCTTTGAAATGTATTAAAGTTATCTATTAAACCTTTATTTCATAACAATTGAGTTTATTGCCATGAAAAATATATGTTCTTCCTGTGAGTGGGCTTGCCTCTCCACAAATCTGACCTGTAACCTTTGTGTCTTCACGGAGATATAAAACTTTAATGCCACTATGGATGGAAGCAAAACTATGGGGAAAAGAAAAAAGAAAAGTTACAGAGTGCACCTTTAAATAATTTGAGTTGAAATATCTTCTTATATGACTGAAATGTGTTTATTCTGCACTTTTCTCCTTTAATGTTAATTTTATGATGATTATTTGTCATTATTGATGTTTTGATTAGTTGTATTGTAATTTTAATGTTATTATTCTGTAAAGTACTTTGAATTAATTTGTGTACAAATCATGCTATACAAATAAACTTGCCTTGCCCTGTTCAAATATTGGGTAACACTTAATTAGCTGCTCACTAAGTGGTCGGTGGTTTGTATGTTTTAGGAATTATGGCGTGTTTAGCATCTTTCCAGGGGCTGCACGTGAAGCATCGCCGCTCTAGGTATTTCTGGTATATTTACAGAACTGTCCCTGCTAAATACACCAAATAAATACATTATAAATAACGTTTTAAAATATAAATTAAGATAATAGTTAACAAGATCATGTCCAATATCATACATATGATGCTAAAACATTTGTAAAGAGTGTTAATGGTTGTTCAATACAGAATAAAACATTAATAATTAACCTCTTACTATGTGTACTACTGTTTAGCCATTAAAGGCCCTGTGTGGTCCCTGATTTTCCCCCATGTATTTTAGATAAATGTCTCTTCCTCAGTACAGATATATTTCACAAGCTGCTCTTGAGGTCAAAATAAATCTCCATCTAATTATAAAATTAACCTGTACTTTCCCATATAAGTGCACGTTAGCATGCTGGTTGTTCTTAGCTTCACTGTGACGACATACTCCGCTCTGAAAAAAACTCAATGTGGTGAATAATTATTATGCCGGAATGCCTAAGGTAAATGAGGAATAACTTTGGACTAAAACGAATTTAAAATCTGGTACCTGGCCTTTAATACATGGTCCGTAAATGAAGCTGTTACCAATTATTGACCTATGTTTGGATAATCTCTCATTCACACATAACTCAGATCAATGACATCCATCCACCCACGTCACCTTTGTTCTACCCCTCACATATAAATCACCTTAGGGACATGTCACTGTAAAACTGACAACACGTGGACTGAACTCGAGCTATAGACACTGCTTTTTTTTCCATCGTTGGCGTCATTTTGGTGGCACAGTGGATATGGCATCCCCTCCTTGTCTATCTGTCTCCCCCTACCTGGGCCTCTCTGTGACGATAAACCAATGTCCAAACCAGCTGTCAGCACCCCCCGCAGGAAGCTGAGGTCACTGCACTGTCATCCCACACACTTCCACGCACCGCTGCTATCTGCACTCAGGCTGGAAACGAGATTATGTCAGATATGTGAGGGTAAACATACAGATGTAATAAACAAAAAAATAGCTGTATTAAAATGATGATCTTTATGGATCCATGGCTTTTCTGGTGGAAGAGCTGCTGTGTGGTTGTCTCCGTGGAAATTAAATTGTTTTGTCTGGAATGTTCTACAGTTTGACATTAAATGTATAGATCTTGCTTTTATTACAGGTATTTTAATTGCTCAAAAATATCTTCGAAAAACATGCATTCTTATTGTGAGCGGGTCTGGAATTAGACTTTCACCTTTTAAAATGGCTCTATAGCACCCCCTGTAGATAATACTAGGATGGAAACATTTATCTTAATTTTGAGTTGATTGTATTCATTAATAATCTTGCAGCTCCATGCAGAATAAAATAATCAAAAGTCAATTTAAAAAAGGAAATTAATAACTTAAAGGTTCAAATTGTAGCTTTTCTGATGACGGTTCGCCACCTGCGCATCTCCACGGAGATGTTGCTTTGATTAGATCTGCTCAGGTTTGCACAGTCTGCCATTAAACACATCTATCTCCATGGAGACGAGCAAAAGATGTCATCAGGTTAAGTTCTAGGACAGATCTGTGGAGGGGCAAGCTTGCTCACAGTAAGAATGCATGCTTTTAAAGGTATATTTTTAACACCTATGAATGAAAGATAAGGTTAATGCCATACGATGGAACATTCTCGGCAAAGCAGAAACATCAGTAACCATGGAGACACTGCACAGAAGAAAAGTTACATAGTGCACTTTTAAATATGCAGTTTAATTTAAAGTTTAATGTATAGTTGTTTTTATTTCCTTATATGGCTCTTCAATAAAAGCTCATTTTCAAAACAGGAAGTTCTCTGATTGTTTAGGTCACCGTGGAAACCGTCTGATGGAAAACAGCATGATAGAGACACCAAAACAAGGAGAGGAAAAAGCAGGCTAGTCTATGTGTGCGCTATTACAATGATAAAGGTTTAAAGGCTTTGCAGAGGAAATACCACAACCATATCAGAGAACAGGAGCGCTGGAATCTACCCAGGTTTTTGTGTCGAAGAAAAAAAAAAAAAAAATCTAGAGCAAATATTTGTCCTGTCGAGGGAACTGTCTTTTCCTGGTCTGGTTTCCTTGAGACAGGAAGCAGAGGGACATGGTTAGTCAGAGGGACAGGGGTGCGTCTTATCACGGGGGACACTTGGTGCTGCTGCGGGCGACGGAGGAATGTGAGGGTAGATGACAAGCAAATAGGGGAGCCGCGATACTGCCGTCGCCAAGCATTCCACTGGCATGAGGTTCAAATGTATTGGACACAATGACATACTCAATAGCATCAGAGAGTTATGCAATATAAGCAAGAGGACAATGTGTTTATTTTTCTTGTAAGGAGTTTGTATGTTTCTCAAATTCACTTCATCAAACTGATTTTAAAGACCCATTGTGCTTGTGGCTGCTGTATAGTTATAATCGATGACGCCCATAGATCATTATGTTATAATTTGCACATTTTAAATTGAAGTATTTATCTAAAACGACTTCATAAAAGAAACAAGTTCGCTGACTTCCGTGTTAGAAAACTGCCGTGCCCAATGGGAGATGACATCGGGTGTAAACGTCATCACGACAAAGAGCCGTGTGTGGATGGGTAGCTGCACATCATACTAGCGAGTAACGTTTTGTTTTTTTTATTCATTTTTTCTCATTTGTATCAAAATAACTACACGAGGCAGCTGAGTCCTATGTGTCATCGATTAAGAAAATAAAATTGAAGAACGAAGTAAGAACGGTGGCAGTGAAAACGGAGGGTGATTGGCAATATGGCGTCTTGAAAATAAGTGATTAAAGATTACTTAAACATGCACAAATCACTCCAAAAAGAACTTTGAGATGGTAAATGAGAAGGGCAAACAACTAGAACATGGTTAAAACCTCTGAAAAGTCTATTTTGCAAAATAGGTCTGCTTAAGATTATAGGAACTGTAAAGGAACATGACACAACTGTGAGCCAAGGTAAGAGGTGGACATGGGCAAATCAAATCTATTTTTTTATGGAGAACAATTGTAACTCTGATCTATTCTTACTTACAAAAACATTGGACATGATGGATAAGCTTTATGTTATCATTTGATATTTGGGTTCTCAAGATTATTGTCCAATCAGAAAGCAGAAAAAGCCTCACACAACTCTCATTTGGGTTGCCAGTTTCAATGCTGAAATCCAGTTGGTTTCAGCCCAAAAGGACTCTCTCACTCTGCTAAACCCCCGCACATGCAGCCAGTCATTAATCAGTGCTCGCATCTGCAGCTCAGTGAGTGAATTGAGGAGGGTCTGAGCTTTCAGGATGTTCAATACTCAGAACAAGCTAGCTTTTTTCAGGTTAAGCCAGCCTATATATCACATGGATATCAGGGCAGTCATAACAGTTTTTCTATGGCTTTTCACTGACTTTAATGGGAAGAGACAGCTATTAATTGAACGAAAAGCTCAAAATGACCTTTAAAACTAAATAAATACTGATATTTGGGCAGTTAGTGCATATTTCCTGAGTTTAGATTAGAAGCTGGAAGCAATATGGCGGTGGACGGCAAAAGCGGCGGTGTGTGGTGGTATGACGCTGGTATATTCACATTTGGGTGCTTCTTATGTCCACACAGGGGAGCGGCCGTTAACCTCACCTCTCATCAGACAACCATCAGAATGACTCAGTGATGGTGACAAATTAGTTTCCTGTCCCTTCATTATGTCTCTGGAATGAACGAAATATTTGGCTCGTGTTGTCACAATACGGCTGCTTCCTTTTAAGGAATCTGTCGTTTAAAGGGGATGTCACATGGACACATTCTAGAGGTATATTTGGTGAAATTTCAGATGGAGGACAGTGGACAACTTAGGCATGACGCAATATTTATGTAATAAAATATGAAAACATGGTTACTGGTATCATGTAACATTCTGGAGATGCCACAATAGCATGCAGAAAGTTAAAACTACACTTCAGAACATCAGCAAGGAGACAGATACGTTTTGGTCATACTGTGGAATATTATAGCCAAAGGAACAACATTTCCACGTAAACAGGCAGTTGGAGGCCTTGAGGAGTGAAGATGCAACTCGCTCACAATAAGGACGCATGTTTTTCAATACTTTAAGTGTATTATTGATCTGAAAACTGTCTATAATTACACATACGTTCGCTTTATGATGCTATGGTGAAAAAACATAATTACACCTTAGTTTGTTCATTTGCTGTGACAGAAAATACACACTGACGCAAGGTTTTATTTCATGCACTTGCGATGAATAAATAGCTTAAATAAATAACTTCAACCTAAACTTTTTGAATAGTGAAAAGTTCTCAAAATGGATCCACTCAAACCGTGCACAATAATGGCCAATTTTTCCCATTCAATAGATGCAATATTTTGTTTTAAATTGTAAACTGCTAACTCTTCTAAACCATGGATGGATATTTACTCAGTGGTGTTAAACTATATTATTGTATCCACATCTACACTGGGGAAAGTGTTTTGCTAAAGGGCACAACAACAGCACTTTAAAGCAAGGATCAAACTATCAATCTAGACAAAAGCTCTAAGCACTGAACTACTGACTACCGCTCAATGTGACACTTAAATCTATTTATCAGAAGAAAGACATTATGTTATGGATATATTGAAAGACAACTGAATTAATGTTAAAAAAAATCCTAAATTACTTGCGTACAATGGCAACCTACGTACACAATTTGAAGCATTGCTAGTTCAATCTTGGTGGACTTAATCTATTCCTGGTTTAGAACAACAATCCCTTCATAACAGTATCTCAGAATGTTGCTAGGATACCACGTTTCTAAAATTATAAGATTATTTCCTTCCAATTGCTGTCAGTGCAGAGGCTGGAACTCGCTTGGATCTTTCTTTTTTACTTAAATGTTGAATTCACTGGGTAATTCATTCAGACATTTTATTGTAATGTTAAATATAGATTTAATTAAGTCTTGTGAGGGTAAGACAGCAGGGAAATGGAAGATTAAATACAGTCAACGTCTAGATCGATGTGAAAATTAGTTAGGCTACTTGTTAAAGGTGCATTATGCAACTTTTGTGGGGGAGAGTCCATCACCTGCTTGTCTCCATGGAAATGTCATTGCTGTTCCTGAAATATTTCACAGTATGGCATTTAAAGAGCTCATATAACACAATTTTCTGGTCTACAGTATATTATAATCCTCATTCCTCATCACAAACTGACCTGGGGTTGTGTTTTCTTTTATTCATGCACAAACTCTGCATATTTAGGCTGAGTTCTTCTTTCAAACTGAAAACACTCCACCTTGTGATGTCATCAGGTGGCGATACAGGAAGTGCTCCACTGTGCTGTTAAGCTCCATACATTTTCACTAGATTCATTTGGATGATTTCAGCCCTGGAGTTGCCAATCTCTTCTGAACTAAAGCTAAAAGGAGCGGTTAACTTAAAAAAAAACTATCACTTCATGACATCACAAGGTGAAAGCTTTCTCCAAGCTTTGGAGATGTAGACAGACTAATAATAAAGGGTTACTGAGGATGTGCGAAAGAAACAAAACACCACTCCGGGTCTGTTTTTTAGGTGGTAACAACACTGTAACATGGTTAAAAACTCACAAAAATCCATTTTGCTTAATGTAGGACCTTTAAGTTATCTGTCTCCATGACGATAAGTGATACCAGTATACCAAATTACAAATGATCTATGACGAGGAGATCATGGTGACAAAAATAATGCATATTTTACAAGGTATTACAAACAAGCAAGGTATATCAGTTTCATCAGTTCAGACTATGGAACATTCCTGACAAAGCAATACCATCTTCATGATACTATCACCACCAGAAAAGTTACATAGTACACCTTTACATAAAAAAAATACTGAAAGAGACGTTAGTTGGTGGGTGAATGTCTATGCTGCCCTCTGTAACAGCTTGTATCAAAAAACGAACAAACAAAACATATATAGATTTGTCTGTCATTCCTATTTGTCATCGGACTATGTTTTTGTGTCTCTTTTGAAATAACATTTTGGAAAATCTTATCAATTCTTCATTTCAGTTTTATCAGTATGAATGTGCAGCTGACACAATATCCGTGCACCTTCTTGTCTAGATTACGCTACCTCCATGTTGAAGGTGTCAGTCGACTGCTACTTTCGAGATATTCATCAGTGTTTTTCATTTCCCACATTTATCTACGGTTTATGGCGGGTTGTAACCATGGAAACACTGTCATGTTTACCCTCACTATCAGATTAGGCGTTGTGGTGGCATGAGATGTTTGGATGAGAGTTTCTTCTCACCAAGTATGATGTCATCCTTTTTGGGAAAGAGCTGGACTGGGTTTTAGGCTGCTGTATTCTGCCCCCCAGTGGTCGTTTAGTGGATGTTCAGAGATGAGAAACAAAGGCAGGGTTGGTACAATGCAGCCAGGGCTTAGAATACTGAACACCTGCAGTAAAATGTATTTTCTAACATAGAGAGGTAAGGTGAGGTTCACTTTAGTGTCCACGTAGAGAACAGTTCTGTTGAATGGTCCAGTCAGAGCAGTGTTTTCTGAATGCACAATCTGCTCACACTGACTACGTTATGTCATAGTGTAAAACATGACATAATCCAAACAGATTCATGTTGGCTGCAGTGTTTGTAATGCATTTATTAATGAATCAGAGAAGGAACTGTGGAGTTGGGCATTTCAATGGTGGAAAGTGGATTCAAAAAAACTTACTTGGTTAAAATGTACTTAATTACAAGTAAAAATACTGCTGCAATAGTGTACTCAAGTAAAAATATAAAATATAAGTGAAAAATGTTGCTCAAAGTATTATTTTTCTAGTGACTTTTTAATGCAGTAACTGTATTTTCCAGAGTATAAGTCACTTTTTTTTCATAGTTTGGCCAGGGTGACTTATACTCAGAAGTGATTTATATGAAAAATATGTTTGTTTGTTTTTTTCATTATTATACATTTTTTGTCTGGTGCAACTTATCCTCCTGAAAGTATGGTGGTGTAGCATTTTAGACGTCTTTTGTACAATATACACACATACACACATACCACAAAGAAACCTCATCATGATCTAATGATTTTGCTGTTTACACGTCATTTTAATATTTTTAGCTAAAAAAAAACCTTGATAATAACCTGATTTTGTGTGTGTGTGTATGTAACTACAACCACTGTAAAGCCTAATTAACTTTTACTCCTCAAAGCACATACTGTATTTATTAGTATATGTAGTACTACCCTCAAAAATCTACTCAAATAGTAAAGTAGATATTTCTACTTAGCTACTTAACCCCTGGAATGTATAGTACTTGTATAGTTCCAGTGCGCAGTTGTAGTTTATTAATTATGCATATAGATCTTACCTCAAGATTTAACCCACCTGTGCAACCTGTGAGGAGCATCTGGGGAGCCATGTCCAGATCTTGAGCCTCTATCGTCGTAAAGTAAGTCAGTAACCCAGCGAGACAACCTGCAAACTCATAAAAAGACCCCAGAGAACAAAACCTGGTACCTTCTCGCTGTGAGCTGAGAGTGCCTTATGCCGCCATGTTGCCAAGCTCCTCTGCGCCTTGCCATATGACACATCTGGTTGAGCATATGACGCTTTTGCATATTCATTTTTTTCTGTAAATAGTGACAGCAGTAATTGAATGTGAACCCAGAGTAATTACATCAGATTAGATCACAGTTTCCCAGAGCTCAGGAGCCCAAGGGGAGTGCACATGCTATTTGGGTCACTACAACTTTTTTTTATAATATTTATTCACCCGATTTCTAAATGAAATTATGGTAGGATATTTCGTGGGATTGAATGAGCTCGAGAAGTGACAGCAAAATTGGTTAAGATCGTTGTGCTGGCCTTGCTTTTCAAATGTGAAGCCTATGTATAAATATAATTATCTTTTATCTGGCAGCAGGTGATACAGTTCATGTAGAATTATGCACTACAGTATCTACCGACAATATTAGGGTCATTGCTTTGCTTTGAATGTTTCACAGTATGGCATTAAGTTTGTATATCTCCACACAAAGAAGCAGGCGGCATCCTCAAAGCAAGTTAAACTATAAATCAGATCTATGGAGAGGTCAAGATGCGTGTTTTTTGTTGTTGTTTTTTTTTTTACCAATAAAAACATCTGTCACTGAACAAATGCAAGATATTAATGTCATACTGTGGGACATTCAAGATAAAGCAATAATAAAAAATCTCTATAGAGACAAGTAGGCGGTGCACCCTCCACAAGAAATGTTATACAGCGTGTCTTTCTCACATTCTGTCTCAAAACTAAAACACAAGATTAATTTCAAAACTTAAAAAAAAAATAATTTGACAGCAGGGATGAAAAAAAAAAAAAGTTTTGTCAGTAATATTTGAGAAAAAGGTGATGATGAATCATTTTGGACATGGACCATTTTACCAAGAATATAGAAAAATGAAATTATTTTGTTTTGCTCAATAATAAACTCTCTAGAATGGTAAAGTGTTAAGTCACTTTGATGGGTCACTTCCAGTAAAAGCATTACATGATTAACATTTGAGATTAAAAAAATGTGGACTAATGGGCTGGTGTATACAGAAAAAAAAAAAAAAAAAAAAAAAAAGTATATTACCTATTACTATTATGAGGGAGTTTTTTTTTTTTTTTTTTTTTGTATAGGTTTACTGCTGGTAATAATCTTAATGTTTTTCTAGTCATCATCCATGTGTTTTAACTCACAAACGACCGGTATAAAGTGAATTGTGCACGTTTTTGCGGGTACATTGTAAATATATGTTTTTTCACTGCGGTGATTGGTCAATTACTTTTAAGGGGACGGTCCCTTAACTTTTATAAGGGAAGCGGAGGGGGCTGTCCTTAAACCTGAAGAAGGTCAGACGGATCAAAATGTTGTGTGAATAAAAGTGAACCAAGAGTGAGACAGTGTGTGGGAGTTTTCTTAACCTTTCAGATCAAGTGCTTCTCCTCAGACGCACCTGTCGCCCTGTCAGGTGCAGAGTCTACACAGAAATGACTACAACAAAAAAGAATTTAATTATTTGATTGATTTTTTTCTTATAACTTTTTTGTTTTTGTTTTTTTTAATACAATCTAGGACCACAAATGATTCATCTTTACTAAGTGACTGAAACCTTCATTATTTTTGAATATTAAATTAAACTAAATTAAAAAAAAGAGAAAAAAAAATGTTTTGGCTACCAACTCATTCTGTCCCAGCAGCCAGTTGTCCAGCTGAATATGTGCCGAAAAATACTTCAAATTCAGCGTCCTCACTAACAAAAATCACACACCAACACAATTTTAATATAAATCTGTAAAAATGAGATATTTAATGACCAACATGAAAATGACATGGAAAAGTGATTGTATCATTTATAAAACTGCCAAAACAAAAATACATGTACTACCTGAAATATGAGGAACCCAAAACGTACCAATTTTATAACTACTAACTGTGCACATAAAAACTTTGAAACTTTGCAGTTTGCGGCAATGAGGAGCGAAAAAAAATGTCCGAAAAGGTCGTCGATGGTAACCCTGTTTTCTGCCAACACAAAACAATGACAAAACAACAAATATGACATATATAAACCACAATCTCCACGTTTAAAAATTGCACTTTCAAATACTGGTGTCGGGAATAAATATTTGTCACCTTTCTTATAACCATTTTCGGGTATACAGTACAATAACACAGCAATATTATAATCAGCGCTGTTCAAATAGGGCTAATAGCGATTTTTCATTCCAGCTGCTTTTTGCATATAGTACAGAATTGCATAATAGCACGTCAATAAATAAATTAACACCAATGACATCGAACGAGAGGGTAAAAAAAGATTTACAAAAAGTACTGCATAATTAACAAAGTTCCTTCATATATTATTTATATATACTTACATAATCATTCAGAAGTGCTGTATGTTTGTTTAAGTCATTTCACGTTTTGCACTGTCCCTTTAAAGTCCGCCTTCTTTTTGGAATCAGAAGGAGACGTAATTTGGCCTTAAATTTTTGTGTTTTTAATCCACTTTAGTTTTGTTTTTTGTGTTTAAACTGGACGCCTTCAAGGTCGAAAATAGTTCACATTTTGGATCTCCGCTGCTGTGGGCTTCTTGGGGGCTGGAGGGTGTGGCGGGCGGAGGGTGCTGGGCGAGTAGCGTAGCGTCGGTTAGCTTACAGAGGGTGCCCGTGGTACTGGTGGGGCTTGTTGCCGTGGAGATGGGCGGGCGAAAGGTGGAGGGCCTAGGGTGGATCATGTGGATGCCTCCGATGGGGATGAGGAGGCTGGGGGAGCGGGCGGTGTGCTGGGAGTGCAGGGGGAGGTGGCTCAGGAGGTTGCGGGTGAGACGGCCTCGGTTGGGGTGCGGGGCTGCGTGGGGAATGTCGCGCTCTGATGGAGGCTGAAAAAATACAAATTCAATATGATTAAACAAGTCATATGTTAAAGAAGACATCTGCATTTTGTGATAGTATGCACATGTGGAGATTTTTATTTTACAGTGTTCAGTGTAAAAGAGTTTAGTAAAAGAAACACATCCAGTGACTTCGATAGAATCCCAATATCTGTCATATGATAAAAAAAGTATGACAGATGTTCACTAATGTTGTTAAGCTGGTGTACAAGTTTACCACAGCTGAATATCTTTACACTGTGTACAGTTTATATACAAATATAAACAAATAGGAGGACGTAATTTTAGGGACAGTGCTACAGCAATGGGGCTATTAATGGAGGCACATATACAGCCACAATGTCAAATGTCAACATTTAGGAAAAGTCATAGAAAAGGTCCCCAAAGATCCAGTATGCTCCTCTTTTAAATAGAATGCACATAACATTGCTAGGAGATGTCTGTGTAAAACCTCAGTCGTCCAGGTCTGATCCATAGCAAAAGACGAGGTTAAATCTGTCAACTGGACAAATCATTGTAGAAGTGAAGACATTTCGCTGCTCATCCAAGCCACTTCTTCAGTTCTGGTCAGATTGCTGGTGGACACTGACTTATATAGGTGGTTAGCCCCTCCCCTCAGATAGATACAAGGCAGTGTCCACCAGCAATCTGACCAAAACTGAAGAAGTGCCTTGGGTGAGCAGCGAAACGTCTTCATTCCTACAACAATTTGTCCAGTTGACAGATTTAACTTCGTCTTTTGCTTCACATTGCTGGGCTATTTGTTCAATGCCAAATTTGGGGACTCAGGCTCCATCGAAGAATTGTAATCTGTTTAAACTGTATTTGTACGTTTTCCTGACACATTCTTAGTCAGGTGACAATGTGAGCTTGTATAAAACAGGTGTGAAGAAGGGCTCGACCCTCGAAAAATCTCACTGTGGTGCTAATAAAATGATGAGACATTTGGGAGCTCCAAAGAAATGCGGTGCGGATGTGTTTATTCTTTTTCTACAATACCTGGACTTAACTTTTATGTGATGTGCATGTCACTATCTACACAGAAAAACTGATACGTGACATTTTTAAACCCTACACGTATGACCTGGAGTCTGATTCTTTTTCCATTAACCAAGTACAGAGCAAAGGGAAGCAGCAGAGGGTAGGTGAATACAGCACTCAAGCCCTGAATGCAGAATACAAGATTAGTCAAAATGGGATGGGGTATGTCGAGCTCGCGTGGAGTCTGAAAGATACAAATTCAATGTGATTAAATGATTCATGTATTAATTATAATGGCTCAGATTTATACGCACTTTAAAAGCATCTCTATGGTGCTTTACTTTATTTAATTATTCATTTGCTCCTCAGTCACACTTGAACTACTGAACACAGTTACATAGGCATAGGCAGGTGTCTTGCCCAAGGACACAATGACTGCAGGAAATACTGGAGACAGGCTGGCTACAGGGATTGACTAACTTTTAAATTATTGTGGGGAAAAAATGCAGAAAACATGTTTAAACTTAACCTTTAACCTTTAAATTAAACATATACATCTCCATAAAGACAAGCAGATGACACCACAGGCCAAGTTACGGGTCTATAGGTCAGATCTATGGAGAGGCGAACCCACTCAGAGTAAGAATGTATGTTTTTCAAGGTACTTTTAGCAGTTTAAACACTTAATATAAAATTGAAAGATAAGTTCAATGCCATACTGTGGAACATACCAGAGAAAGCAATAACAAAACTGACACAAGCATACACTCAAAAGTTACATAACGAACCTTTATCATTGTGTTAGTTATTTGTGGAAATTTTGTTGCTGAATTCTTCCTTAATGACAAATTTCAGTTTCACCCATTAATAACTTATTTTCTTCAAAACTCAAAAATGGAAGTTCAACTTTAACTTGAAACACGAGTGGAGCTTTCAGCTGAAGATGAATGAAAAACCTTCAGACCATCTCAATCTCAGGGTGTAAAAAAGACATCAGATCCAGTCACCTTGTGTTGTTAAAGGTTATTGTCAGGCAGTGAATGGGCTTGTATAAGAGAAGGCTCATTCATCTTACAGGCCGCCATCAATAACTATTATGGGATGTCTGACCCAGAGAAATGTAATGACACAAGAAACTGAACTGTGTATGCAATCCATTTTCTTATGAAATGCGATAAACTAGGACAAAACTATTTTTGGTTCATATGTAATTACTGTATTTTCCAGACTATAAGTCTCACTTTTTTTCATAATTTGTCCGGGGGTGTGACTTATACTCAGATGCGTCTTATATGTGAAATCATTAAAATATATAATTTCATACCTTTGTTATTGTCACACTGACACTCTAGACTTGTACCAGTATAAAAGCCATCTCTGGAGCAGTGTTTCATCTACTTCCAGAGCAGGCAGAGTTGTTCAGAAGTGACCCGAGGATGAAGAATTCAATGGATTTAGTGATTTGGAGTGAAATCCAGAGTAAACTTGTTGCTTGTTTTTTATGCTTTATTTATCTGATTAATGGTTAATATCTCACATTAACAGACCAGACACGTGTTCAGTTCTTATGCTTCATGTAGCTGAATAAATATAAATGTGTTACATTAGCGTGTTGTACTGATATTCAGCCTGTTGTTCTCTATTTTATTGTTATTATAATTTGCTTTTAAAGATAAAATGTCTGTTCTTGGTCTCGGATTTTGTAAAATAAAGTTCAACAAAAAATGTGACTTATAGTCCAATGCGACTTATATATGTTGTTTGTTTTTTTCATTATTACACATTTTTTTGCTGGTGCGACTTATACTCCGGAGTGACGTGTATTCAGGAAAATACAGAACTATTTTTCTGAAAAACTTTTGAATAGGTGCACTCTGTAACTTTTCTGGTGACGTCACCTGTTCCTAATAGAGCTTTTATTGCTTTGCATACATAGACTGTATATTTAAATGGACATAGCTAACCTGCTAGCCGCTGCGTTCAAAATAGGAAGTGATGGGTGCCCTTCCAACTCAGTCGACTCTGGCTCCAATTCACTTTCTATTGAGAAACTGTGTCCCCTCTCTCTGTAACTGCTGCTGTCAGGTTCGTCATTTTGGTCTTAAAATGTTCACCCATAAATCATGATATGAGCATTAATAACAGACAAAAACACTTTCCCCGTGGTCACACCTGTTAGCATTAGCAGAAGGTTTGATTAACAGCATTACTAAGCACCCGCTCCCTGCTAAACCAGCGGCAGGTGGGAAAAGGCATTACTTTCAAGAGCATCGCTCCGGATTGGCTCTTTGGTTGCTATGCTACTTGCAGTCAGAATTCCAAATAAGGAACTCTGCTCCAAATTGGCCCCTATAACTGTTCTAGCCTCGATGAGTTTCATTTGGAACCGAACGCTGTGGGTGATGTCACACTCCCTTAGTCCACTTCTTTATGCAGTCTATGGGAACACTTTATAGTAACTACACTTTAATTAGCCTAATTCACCACAACTACATGTGATTGATAATGAAAAAATAGTTTATTAAAAGGATTCAGGCTTAGTAACTATTTAATTAATAGCCTAAGTAACTGATTTAAGACTTTGTCCATGTTTTTTGGCTATTATGGTGTAGTTAGTTACAGGTTAGGACTGTGGAGAGGTCACAAAACTAATTTAAAGTTCAGTTAAACACAGCTACAGAACATTTTAGTATAAGCCCCAGAGTATTTATACTTTTAATAAACGCAAGTGAGTAAAGAGAAGTGGGTGGGGACAGGGAGTAGGTGAAAACAGACATTTTTTAAGCATTCAAGCCCTGAGTGCAGGACAATTATTCAAACATGTATCAATGTATATAAGTTAATGGTAAAGGGACACCACTAGAACATGATAACGCTCATTTAAGTAGATTTTGCCCATTGTGTCCCCTTTAATGCCATACCAAATAAAATATTTCCATGGTGACGAACCCCTCAGAGGTAAAGTTACACAGTGCAAATTGTCAAATCCTGTTATCTCTGACAAGGTTGGCTCTGAAAACACATGCCTGCAGATTAGCACGCCCTTAAGACTTAAATTGATGAAAGGAGGATGTGGTGAAGTTATGCCATGACATAACCAGGTTTTTGCCAACAACATGTGGTCCTAATTCCAAGTATTTAACAATCTCTGGTTCTCATTTTATCAGCGGCTGCCCAGGAAAAATATGTTGTGTGTATTTGGGTACATTATTTTGAGTCTGGGAGCTCGATGTGTGCATGGTTCAACTCTTATAAAACAAGAGAGTTGCCTTTCCTTCCTTTTCCAATAAATGTGATTTTTAAATAACTTCATATGTGCCCGAGTATCTATATTTGTCCTGCTTGTTGACCAACTGGGACTGGGCCACGATATACAAAATTAACTTTGTGAGGAGATGTATTTAGAGGTGTGGGCAAACTGATGTCTAAACTTTAACTTTAATTAGAGGCACAATTTGGTCTTATTTCAAGTATGCTGAGGGGGATATAACATTGGGTGCAATATTGTAATGATGTTGAAAAGGTGTAACATTGAGCGGTGTGAGTTCTGTCTTTTCCTCCTGTCCCTCACTGTCGTTTTTTTGCATTTTCATTGGCTGTGGCACGCTGAGAATGGCTCGAGTTTTAAGGCTTAAGCATTAAAGGAGCACTAGGTCTTTCCGTGGAGATTAGAGATTTGCCTGCCTGTTCCCTAAAATGGCATACATTTGGAGTATGTATCACCATGGAGACAAGTAACTCCACGAAATGAAGTATTTTTTGGCAGTAAAAATTGGTAATTGAACAAAATGAAAGAAATAAGTTTATACCATACTGTGAAACATTACAGGAAATGCAATAATCCCTCTATAGCACATGTGTCAAACTCAAGGCCCGCGTGCCAAATGTGGCCCTCCACATCATTTTATGTGGCCCTCGACAGGGTAAATTAAAAGGTATGATGGTCTTAAAATGTCATTTCATCAGTTTCATCAGGAGACAAGTAGTTACACAGACATATATTTTACACATTTGCAAATACATATGTAATATTTGTAACTTGAAGAAGTAGAAGTTGTTCTGATGTTGTATATATTTTTAATTATAATAGCTATATTTCAACTTTTTTATATTATTGTTATTCAGTGTTTTTGTGTTGCACTTTATCACCGAAGCAAGTTCCTAGTTTGTGAGTTGTGTTCACTGACAATGGCAATAAATGTCTTCTGATTCTGAAGTAATGAATACAGAAACAGTTAAGTAACAATTTTTTAAAAAGTACCGGTAGTTATTTTACATTTGGCCCTTTGACGGCAGCCATTTTGCTGATGTGGCCTTCGGTGAAAATGTGTTTGACACCCTTGCTCTATAGGAACAAGGAGGTGACAAATCCTCCATCAGAAAACTTCACTTATACTTCATTGTGCTTCACTGCAGCTTTTACTGTAGCCACAGCCGCCCTGGGGTAGACTGTAAGACTGCAAGACTGTAAGACTGCCTTTCTGTGCCATCAGCCTCCAGCCTCCAACCAATCATAGTAGGCAAGATGGGGGTTTACAATGAGCTAATGTTTTATTATTGAGCAGGTAAAATGAATGAATGGCTGAGTACAGTTATGAAGTTAATAGTTTTGTCCCTTCCTCATGTAAAAGTGCTGATAGAATATGAATTAAGTACAAATAAAATGTACTTGCTATGGAACAAACACAACTACTTTTTTTCTTTCCATATACTGTAAATGTATGTATTCGTACATGTATCCAATTACTGCCCACTACTAAAACCAAATGGATACTGTGATGCTTCTTTCTATCTTTTTTTTTTTACATGTTTACATTCACAGCTACTTACCAGTCTCACCTTTGATTGCGTACTATCCCGGCGGTCTTGGGTGTTTGCCTGCGAGTGTTGGGACCCACGGGAGGTCGCTTTAGGGGACTGGGCTATTCTTGTGAGAAGGCACCTAGGAGGAGGAGGAGGCCCCAGCCCCTCTGAGGAGCTGCTGACATGACAACCCGGAGAGGAGCAGGCCGACACAGGCACGGGGGAGCGGGACGAGGGGGGCGGAGACGGCTCTTTTTCTGGAGGTTGGGGGGAGCCTGTGCAGAGGGCGGTGGGCTGGAATCGTCTCCGGGCGAACAGAGCCCTTCTGACGCTTGCCGAGGTCCTTTGGGAGCTGTCTCGGTGGGTGAGGGCGGGGGTGGAGGTGAGGGGAGAGACAGCAGAGGGTCCTTTTTCTTCATCGCAACGGGTGTCACTGTCCTTGGTGATTTGAGTCTCGGGTTGTACGGGTTTGTCTGTGTCGGTGCATTGGAGGTTTGGGTTATTATGGAGCGGTTTTGGGCAGTCAGCGGGATAGGGCTCTGGAACTGGAAGAAAGAAGTGTCAGATATTTCACGAGTAGTTATGGATGAATCACTACCAAAATATCAATATATATTAATATTGACTGAGGTAACGAAAAGTATCGATTCTCACGCAAAAATACTGATACTTGCAATCAAATAAATCAATCAGTCAAATAAAAACATGTGTAAATAACTGTAAATTGATATAAATATTCAGTTTATCTTGACATTGTTCACTTCAAGCTGGGGTGAGGCGAAGATATTAATATCCTCTATCCGCCAAAGTAATGTATTACAATATGTTATAGTAGAAGAGTTTCAATGAATTTTAATATAAAGCTCATTAGTATCGAATCAGTATTGTGATTCGATACTAATGAGCTTGTCCTCTAACTTAATTGGCCTCAAAAAGTATGGACAATCAGTATACTACATTAAAAATAGTCTGACCTCTGTTTATTCATTTGAGGTTGCAACAATTAACCCTGGGAATTGCGATTTGGCAGATTTTTATGCCAGATGCCCTTCCTTTTACAAATTTGCAAACCATTATGTTATTTTATACTATAGCATTAATGTAAGTGTCACGCCCAAGTATACCTGACAGTATATAATGCACATTATATGAGATTTTAACCAGTGACCCTTTGTTTGGGTGGCACATACTAAACCCACAGTGCCACAGCTATTTACAATTTCAGAAAAAAACGTAAAATTCAAATAATATAATGTAATGTAATGAGTCAGTTGCTCTTCTACCGACATATTTTGGAAGCTAAAAAAATATATTTGTACCTGTGTGTTTGTCATCCAAGTCACAGGAGGTTTCTTCAGCAGCCTTCAGTATTTCATATTTGGTGTGACTTTCTGAAATACAGCAGAGACATGGCACCGTTTTATTTATTTTCAAATGCGTTTTCAAATAACACTCACATGAGCTCGTTTGAGTCTGGTTTTAAACCTCGCTGATGTCCATCCCTCACCTCCTGATGTGACAGCTGTACTGGAGTGTATACTGTATGTATCCTGGGCACCTGAGTCTCGGGTGCTCCCCGGCTGCACACTGGAGTCTTTATGGTCGACTGGGCTCTCCTTTGGTCCACGGCCGCACTTTTCATTTGATCTGTCGGGAGTGGAGTGAAGGGTGAAGTTAAAGGCACTGTACCTAATTATAACTGTCTTAAATATGTGGAAAACAGAACTAGTACCATTTTAACATTTTGGAGTTATTCATTACTTACCCTGTGCATTCTGAGCATTCTCATTATTCACCGTGATAAACGCTTTGCACAACTTCTTGAGCTGAGTTGTGCCATCACATTAACACTAATAACAACATGCTAACAGAGCACTTCCTGATTCTCAGAGGATAAAGATATATATATATGTATATATGTATATATATATATATATATATATATATATATATATATATATATATATATATATATATATATATATATTATATATATATATGTATATATATATATATATATATATATATATATATATATATATGCAGACCAGAGGTGTGTGGTACTCAGTCAAGAAATTTTTTTAGCAGATTTGTGCATTATTTAATGTTTTGTACTTCCAATTACATCAACTCTAAATTATAAATCAGATGTTATTACTCTTTACATTACTCTTACTTGAGCAGTACTTTTATCAAACACCTTTTTACTCTTAGTTGAGTAATTTCTTGAATATCTACTTTGTACTTCTACTTGAGTAATATTACTTTTGGCTACTCTAATCACCTCTGATGCAGACAGTACATAGCAGTCTCATTTTGACTTCAAGATCTACTTATACAGCCACTTTAAGTCCAGAGTGATGTGCGGATGTGGCCCCGTGACGATGCTAGTTGTAATTGCTAGCTGTAATGAATGGTCTCCCGGAGTTGAGTGACGGCCTGCGGGCCCGTGAGCACCTGTAAGCGGCTTTCAGAGCCTGTGTTTGTCTAATGCTGCGGGCCTGTCTGTTTGGCCTGCGCTGCACTGTGAGCTCACACTGTGGCAGCTGGGCCTCCGTTTACACCCAAGGGCCCCTCAGCAAGGCACCCACTTCATCTCGAACAGAGCAGCTTTCATAGGACAAGACTCTGAGCCCCTTCACGAGCTCACGCCACCAGCCAGTCCAAACAGGGGAGCCTACCATGTGGCCCAAGGTCCCGGGGTTTGCAGTGGTCGGCCAATAAAAACATGGCAGAGAGGGAGGGAAACCCGGGCCCAGACCAGCTGCTGCTCCAAATAAGCATGAAAAAACACCCAAAGTGAAAACATCGTCGTACGACAAACAATCAATCTGATTATAATCTGTTTTGATTTCTATTTCCATTACAGGCCTCATGGCTGGGCAGACTCACCAAAGATCATAAACACGTCAAGTTATAGAACAAGTTGGACGACTTAAGCGTACAGGGAGAAACCAAAAAATTGCTAGCCTATACAAGAGCTCAATAATATTGGAAAAATATTTGCTACCTACCTGATAGATACTATGGTTGTGATAAGATTTGCATTTTTGTTAAATATGAGAAGAATCCCAAGCGTTTCAGAAAATGCATCTGAAAAGTCTTATGCTCTGAGCTGCCTAAATGAGGGAATTTGGTAAATGCGACCACTTAAAATTGTAATTTATCTTGAATCCCTACTACTTAGATTTAGCTCATAACTCTTGTACACATTTATAAGATTTCTTTTGGGGCTCTTCTTGACTAGTTAGTAAATGAAGAGCTTTTCCCAATTTTCAGAGGTCAAAGAGCAGCACAGTAAGGCTAAAACAACACCAGGATAACAGTGCACTTCCTGATACTTTTCGGTCTCCTTTTGACCCTATACGAGCTGATTTTACAATATCCTAAATATTTACAGGCAATAACAATTTTGATCAAGAACAAAAAAAAAAAAAAAAGTTTTTGATTTTAGTATTTGCTTATGTCAGCCCTGGCCTGCTCCTCACTCGTTTCTCCAGTGGCTTGAAGTAAGGCTCACTCACAAAGGAAAAATGTAGCTACAGCGACACTTATTTTCCTATACTGCACTGTACGCATAATATACGACCAGAAAAGTAATTGTGTTTGTTGATATCCTCTTCACATTAGATGCAGCTAGCTAATCAGCCCTACTTTCATTCACAATGGGCAGCTTACTTTTGGAGGGTGGGTGGCTGTTCAAGTAACCCACACTTGTTTTGTAATGTCCCGTTCCCTCTGTGATATTTGAATGTCAAATCGAAAGGAACTGGCCTCGTTTCAGCCGCCTCCCGCCTCTGACTGTCTGAGCGCGGAGAGACAGACT
Organism: Periophthalmus magnuspinnatus; assembly: GCF_009829125.3. NCBI lineage: Eukaryota > Metazoa > Chordata > Actinopteri > Gobiiformes > Gobiidae > Periophthalmus > Periophthalmus magnuspinnatus. The sequence goes on from NC_047136.2 coordinate 26,065,637, forward strand.
GAGCAGACGGACGGAGAGAGGGAGCGAGGGATGACTCAGTCCTTAAGGGAAGGCTGTGCGAAGTGTCAAAATGAGTCACAACTAGAGTTTTGTTCACACGTTTACCCTCCCAAACCCAAAAGAGTCACGAAGATGGCACCCTCCTCTCCACACCGTTTATTTCTGATCTGTATCGCACTTCGGTCTCGCCTCCCCGCAGAGCTGTCTCCTCTTTCATGTGAAACGAAATGCCAGCAGGAGAAAATTAGAGCTAGGATCTACCTTGTTTAAAATGGGTTTTATCATAACAAGGAAGTACTGTCTGTAACTATTTATTATCACTGACCACATTGCCTTACACACCAAAGTTATTTTTTATTATTTTCAGTGTGAAAATGACAATATTATGGGTAAATATAAAGACAATACTGATACATATGTACTATTATCCCGTAAACACTATAATAGCAATAAGACAATATGATTTTCTGGAGATTTTTTTTTTTTTTTTTTCAATTCATAAAACTGTATAAAGAAGTGGACTAAGATGTTTGGCTCCAGTCAAATGAAGCTCATCGAAGCTAGAAGTTATGAGGACGGATTTTGAGTTGCATGTTTGCACTTACGACTGTGAGTGTCATAGCAACCAAAGAGCCAATCCGGAGCAAGGCTGTTGAAAGTAATCCCCTTCTCGCCCGCACCGCTGGTTTAGCCGGGAGCGGACGCTTAGCAACACTGTCAATCAAACCTGTTGCTAATGCTACAGGAAGCCACCTCGGGCAAAGAAGGCGCCTGATTTGTCTGTTATTAATGTTCATATCTTGAGTTATGGACACAATAGCAAAATAAAAACACCAGGATCATGTAGATCGGGTTAATACGAACATTTTAAGAACAAAATGACGAGGCTCACTGCAGCCGTTACGGAGAGAGGGCGACGGTTTTCTAATGTAAACTGAATTGAAGCCTGTCAATGGAGCCCGAAGTGTGCCCGTGATCACTTTACACTTTACACATTACAGTGTAGAAATATTACTTAATATCTTTGTAACTTTGACAATTCAACATTATTATTATTATTTCTTTTCTTTTTTTTTATCAGGTTACCTTTTCATGTTTTTTTTGTTTTTTTTATATTACCCACCTCAAAACGTGGTTCTCACTATTGTTTACCTAAATGAACATAATTTGATCACAGTTTGATATTTACCTTATTTTAGCCATCCTTGTTTCCTCTACTATCTTCTCCTCAGGTGGCTTGTTTAAGTTGTCCACGGTGACTGGCTGATGTTCTTTGCTGTGATCTGTACACGCTGTCTTGAGGTAAATCTATTAAAAAATAATAATAATAAAATTAAACAGTTTTTTGGTCATAAAAAATACTTCATGAATAATAATATTTAAGATGAGAAGTAACTTTTTTAACACTTTATTTTAGGGTACACTCATTTGCATGTACTCTGCTAATTTGCATACTTGTACATGGTTAATGTGGTGAAAATGTCTATTATTTGCTACTTATTATGTTTTATTCAGGGTTTTTTTTTATTATTTATTAACTTTTACAGTACAAAAAAGTACAAAAGTACAAAAATGTCTTAACATCATACAAATAAACAGTAACAGAGAATTTATAAATAGTGTTAGTTAATGTCTAGCATTTTTATTAGCATAAAACTAGGTTATACAGAATAAGAATAACAATAATTAACATGAACATCATTAGTCACTTACATATATGCAAATTGGCTGCTATTTAGATGATAAAGCTGAGGACCCTGATTTTTACACAGTAAAGAATTGAGTAGACATTTTAATGTGTCTACCTCTTTAAGTCAATATTCTCAAACTTTAACATTTTCAGACCAGGAATTAAAATGGGATGGACCACCTAAGCGCAGCAAACCAAAGAGCGGCTTTCAGTGTTTACTTCCGAGCTGATGAGAAATAAAATTACTTTATTACTAGTTACTCACAGTGCACTATGGTTTCATTTGATCACAGTGCTGCTTTTACATTATACATTTTAGCTTAAAAAAATAAAAATAAAATAAAAATTACTTATTTATAAAAAAGTTGGACACCCCAGATCGAATAAGCGTACCCTAAAATAAAGTGCTACCACAACATGTAATTACCTCTGGTGACCTGGGTCTGTGTTCCTCCTTTGCCTCGTCACTTGGAGCAGACATGGAAGAGGTAGTGTAGATGGTTGGGCTGAGCCTTTGCTTACAGTGCACCAGAGACAGGGCTGTCTTGCTGGACAGTCCTGGGGGGTTGGGGTCATAGCCACTGGTCGACCAAGAAGAATACACTGAGGGCTTCTCTTCGTCGAGAGCTGCAGGGTTTGGTTTTACATAGTTCAAATAGCACCAGCTGTTACAGGTACTAGACAATAAAGTAGGGTAAGGAGGTCCGGCTTGGGAGACTGGGGGGCATTCACTGGTTCGGCAAGATGGAGGTTCTGGATTGAGTTCTTGAGTGTCATGCACTTCATCCTCTTTCACTCTTTTCTGTTGTTGCTGTGATTCTGGAGATAATTCAATGCTATTAGAAGGAGAGAGCACGCGTTTGTTGCCTCCTGAACCTGAGGTTCTCAGTTCTCCAGACCAATCCGGGAGCTCAGGACTTGCTCTTCCATAGTTTAGACAGTCAACAGCGGACTGATCGATAGAGTGTGGCACTGCTGCATCGACCGCTTCCAAAGGTTTGGGGGAGGCGGCCTGGGACAGGGTGGTATAGATGGCGCATGCAGGGGTTAGGGTGTGTGTCTGGAAACGCACCACTACTGCTGCGGAGGTTATGGGTCGCACACGCTCCACACTGGATATGATCTGTGGTACGCTGGAGTGAGGCATGTGGCTGTGAGAAACCACTAAAGACTGTCGGGGTCCTGGGGGGATCTCCAGCTTCAGCCCTGTTGAGACAGGCAAGTAGTGGGCTCTGGCTGCTCCTGACAGTCCCTGTGTAGGGTTTGGGGTCAGGGAAGAGAGAGGATCTGTACAAACCTTTAAGGCCTCCTCTTTGAAAGGATTATCACACCCCACTACTTTATTAAGTTGTTCTGAGTTTTGTGTTAACTGTACATTTTGTTGCTTCCACTGATGGACAATCTCTATGCTTTTAGAGTATTGTGATATGGTTTCACCCTGTAAGGGTGAGCCAGGGGACTTGCTACAGTACACAGAGGTTGTTTGAGGGCTAAAGCTCACTTTTTCTGAAGTATGGACAGATGAGGATGGCAGGTCCTCTTCATCTGGATCTGTGACAGCAGTGTGCCTAATTAAAAGACATTTTCGCCTTTCTCTCCACCCAAGTGCAGAGCGTTCAGGGGATAGACTGCTGTAGTCAAACGACTTACTACGGGTCTCTGACATAGTAACATTCTGTGGCTGTAGGTCATGAGGTGCTTGTTCAGAGGCTGAGCGCCTCATCTCACGATGGGGGTGGACACCAGGCACTGTTAACATTTGAGGAGCTCTCGACCTTCTTGGAGACGTTAAGGTTTCTGACTCAAGTCTGTTTGACTCCTCAAAGGATGTGGAACGACTAGAAGCATATGATGCACTACTCTCCTGACTGGGACTGTGTGGTAAAGAAATGGACTCAAAACTGGATTCTCCTGAAGATTGGGCAGCCTCAGCCAATCTCAAACGTTTCTTCTTTGGAGGAAGTTTTTCAATAGGAAGTTGGGCAAGTGAAGAGCTTCTCTGTGGCCACTGGAACTCCTCAGACCTTTCTGAAGGTTTTGCAGGTGCTGAAGGGACATTTTCAGGGTTTGTGTGAGAGTCCTCTGTGACCAGTATTTCGGGCACCTGAACGCTGTGTTGACGCACCAGTTTTCGACTCAAAACTTTTCCTGACAATTCTGATTGCTTCTGTAAAATATCTGAATCTCTCTGAATTGGAGGATCTTTTGTTGGTTCAGTGCTTTGACTGTCTGACAGAGATTCTTGCTTTTCAAATGAACTTGTATGTTGAATCACAGAACAGGTTTGTGTGGGTCTTCTGGGGATCTCATAGCCTGCATTGCTTGTAAAGTTACACTGTTCAGATTCAGGACAGGAGGAAAGAGCTGTAGGCGATGCAGGGTCTTCAAGCTCAAAACTTTCGGCTTTTCTTCTCTTGCGCAGCGCCAATGCCCCTGGTCTGGCTGACTGGGTCATTATCTGGGAGCATTCCATCTGACTAATGACCACCTCATTTCTGGGGCGATGCACTAAACACAAGGTTTGTCGATGTTTTTTATAGCCTTCCCAATCCTTGCAGCCTGTGCCACAGGTCTCACATTCATACGGCTGGGGTTGACTCTGACTGTGGTCAGGCACAGTAGTCAGAGAATCACTGAAAAATGAGTGAGGACCTTCGGAATCGCCATCGATTGCTGGTTGCCTTCTCAGCATTCCATATCGGCGAGGTACCTGTGATTGAGAAGGTTCTCTTTCATCAAAAGACTGGCTGAGACGGAATTTATTTGCGGCCACAGGAGCAACATCAGTAGAAGTAGCTCCAGTTGGCATTGAGTGGCTTCTTAACAGAGGGGCAGATGTTTGACCAGGTTGATGCACATTTGGTGAATGGTGTTGGAATTTCTCACATGGTACTCCCATAGTGATTGACCCGCTGCTCTTATAGAGGAACTCTGCAGCTTTGGGGACCTGGAGAAGGGGTTCTTTTGGAGGTGAACTCTTTTGAGGGTCTGAATTCTTTCTTGACAATGAAAACCTCCTTGGCTTTACACTGTCAATTTTACTGGTGTCCACTACTGCCTCATTGATAGTAATGAGTTTGGTGATATGGTCGATGACTTGCTTCTTGGGCACTGTGAATGGCACACCTTTGTCCTCCTGACTTGGGGACTGCTGGTTATTCTGACGAGACATCCTTTGTAGGTGTCCAAGACGTCCATATTTGCCAAGAATGATTTCTGCATAACTTTTGGCACTTGTGTTTGGATAGATGTCCTGTTCAGTACTTTCAGAACGGGAAAAGTAGCCTGATTCAGTGCTTTCTTTACTGCCTAATATCAGAGACAGGTTCTTGTCATCAGTTGTGTCTTTGGGAGTCTCTACTCTTCCTCTACTAAGGCGCATGGCCAGTCTCTTCCGTACAGCATATGAATTATCCATTGCAGTAGTAGTAGTATCTTTGACCTGGTTTGTTTCGAGGTTTTTGATTGACGGAATAGTAGACGCTGATGGTAGATGTCTGGCTTCATCTTCTGACTCTGTGATTTGTTCCTCTGAGGGTCTACTGTCCCCCACAGTGAGCCCTGCCTTCACCCTGTGCGTATGTGATTTGCGGTGTTTGTAAAGGTTACTCTTAGTCTTAAAGGAGAAACCACATGGAGGGCAGGGGTAGGGCCGCTCTCCTGTGTGCGACCGAATATGCTTCTGCAGGACACTAGGCTTGGCACAGGCGCGGCCACAGTATGTGCACACATATTTACCAGGTTTCTGGGGTTTACGCTCGCGTTTCTGTTTAGGGGTACCCTCTTGTGTTTCTGCTTTGGATGAGTTGGCACCAGGTGTGGTCGCAGGGGAGTTTTCTGAAAGTGTTTTGGTTTCTTTCTGTTTGTGTTCGGGGATAGTGTCCGAGTCAATGCTCTGCCGCTGAGCCCTGAGACGTTTGCGTTCAGGTAACTGTCTTTTAGATTGTTTGGACTGCTGGGGTGCTCCATGAGAACTTTTCGAACAGTCACTTTGCTGCGGCTTTGAAGGAGATGGAGTTTGCACATGGGGAGAATCTTGTTCACTATGTTCTTGACCTCCGGATTGTTCCCCGGTTGTCAGGCTACTGCTCAAGGCCTCCATAAAATGTACAGAGAACCTCAGGGAGACTCGTGGGAAGCGTCTGCCTGTACCAGGCTATGGAGTTTGAACCAAAACATTAACTGAGAGAAATGTTGGTAGAAAAGGTAGAAAAGTCTTATTCATTTACTTCTGGTGACTTCTCATATTTCAAAGGTTCTTTTAGGGATATTACATTAGTGGCACACATATACTGAGGAGGACAGATGTATGATGTTGTAGATGTATCACATGTGTCATTGAAGAAATTGACCAAGGTGTCTCAAAGTGCCCCATCATAGTCAGTGGCTCAACTTGCTTGCTCTCAATTGACACACTGAATGTTTTCACTCCTCTCTGCAAGACCTGTGGAAACAAAGAAAAACATGTCAATATTTGCAGTAAAAGACTCTATGACTATTGATTTTACACATGGATTATTTATTACTTGAGTGTTTCATAACCATTGACTCTCAATGTGACATAACCATCTGCTTTAACAGTTCATGACTACAGATCTATTTATGTAATATCTTTAACAGGCAGCACTATTTCGATAACAAAGACATCAAATCCAAAGTAGTTCTATAATTTTCAGCTGGCCTTCAAACATGGACATTTTTTAGTTTAGCATTAACATAAAGTTAGCATTACAGAGCCTTCAAAAAAGTGTTAAAACATAGTAATTATTACCAAAAAAATTAAATGAACTGAGAGCATGCCACCATTTTATGGATAATGTTTGTTGCTCTTCACATGAATAACTAGCATGTGAACCCAGAGACTGTCTTGGCATAGTGTAATTAACAGAGTATCTGACATTTTGTTGTCTGATAACACCGTAATTCGTTTAGCACGACACTTATTACATCAGTTTGAGGGATTGTAGGCATATTACAGCTCTGCTTTCTAACTCTGATTAGATCTAATAGAATGAAGGATGTCCGTCTGCAATTCATCACAAACAAGTGCACGGATGTAAAATGCATAGGGAGACTCGGTGGAGATGGTGGAGAAAACTCCCAGTATTTTGTGTGCCAGCATACTGAAACAGTAAACATGGCTGCCCACTCACTGACCAGCTGGTTTGTACACCCACATTCTGGTGGAAGACAGAGAGGCTGCTGGATGGGGGCCAAATGACTGATAACATGTTGATAATCAGTTTTGATGTAACTCTGAAAGAATATACAACAAATACATAATTCTAAGACGATGAACACTGACCATCATGAACAACCAATCACTGTCACTAAATCAGCAGGATCACTTTAGATGGAGAGAAGTTCAAGATCTCCTTTACTAATGTTGTCTTTGATTTCTTTAGATTTTGCAAGTTCTCTATATCTATGTTATTATGTGTCATTCTTAAAAAAAATATAAATAAACTATTAAAATATACTATATAATAGACTCAAACAGACTCTAAAGGACAAACATCTGACACAGCTGGATCAGTCCAAAATGTTGCCGATGGAGATGTTTTAACACAAAACAACGTCTAAAAATTACGCCTAGCCTTAACATTTGCATAATGTATATCGATATTTGCATAACACTATTGATACCAACATTTGTTTTGAGTCAGCATTGATATTTCAATACTATAACATTCACACTCCCATCCTTAATGAACAGTGAAGGTAACTGAGGAAAAACATAACTCAAAGCATCTCTGCATCAGTGCATCACAGCAAGAAGGTCCTGGATTCAATTCCCAAACCTACTGGGGCCTTTCTACTGTACCATTAAACCCTGTCTGGGGCCAGGACTACAATGTAATGATAACCCCAGTGGGACTTTATTGGTTAAAGAAAGTTTGAAAATGTCTCAAGAAGTTTCTGTTCGCACTTTGCTAACTCTACTGTTCATTTGCACATTCAAGTTGCAAATATAACTAGCCTTCTTTCAACACACACATCACATCTTTTCTGTTTGTGAAATCTGACACTGGGAGCTTGCAGGAATGTTGTTGAAAACACACTTTGAGGTGTAAAATTCCCAGTGCTAAACGAGACAGCTGTGTGCATTTTTAATCGGAATAATTTACACCCATGTACTGTAATAATCTGTTTTACAAAGGTAGTTAGACAGTCGCCTAACCCATTCAGCTTCTGAGTTGTTCACAAAGAATATATATTAAAATAATGTGACTATGAAACTAACAATGGGTAGTAAAAGTAAAAAAAAATAATAACAAAAAAGCAACATATTAGAACTAATAATATAACAAATATGAAATGCCGCACACAAAAAGAATATTGTATAAATTTGTCAATTTGCTCTTCTCACACTAATGGGCACCCAGCGGTGGTTCCTATGGTAACGGCCCTAAACCATGTGGTAGCAGATGGAAGGAGAGCTTGAGGGCTAAATATATCTTCCTGCATCCTCACTGACTACAGAGCGGGAGAGAGCCGGGCTGCAAAGGTGCTTCTTTCCTCCGAGCTCCGCTTTTTGGAAAGACAACGGTGCACAGCTCAAAAGAAAGAAAAAATGCAATCAATACAAGAATCTACTATTGTGCATCCTCTGTTTCTTTTAGAGCAACATACACTAAAGCTCCGATGAGTTATGAGAAAAGAAAGGATGCAGCACAGGGATATAAACAGAAGATGCTTGTTTTTCACTGACAATTTGGCTTGCCATAATGGACAAAGGAATTCCACAATCTTAAATCAATATCTTTTGTCCTAAGACTAAAAAACAGCTCTGTTTTTTTATAAAAGCTTTTGAAGGACTAACATGACTGAAAAGTTTACTCCAAAACTAAGATACAATGACTACAAAATACTAAATAAAAGGAGAATATTGATGAAATGGGAAGACTAAAATTAAATGTTTTTGGTGAAAATGTATTTAAAAAAAAAAAAGGGGGGGGGGGGGGGTATGGTTGAATGAGTAGAAACTATACCACACAACTTTGACTATAAACCTGTTCCCGATGACTACCTTCGAAACCTTTCCCAGATTAACAGCTCGACACAACACTGAAACATTGGACTGATGCTTCGATAGAGGCTGGCACTCTCCTACTCATTGCTTCTATGATGTAATGCATTTTACTTGCTGCTGATGGGCAGCTCTAAAAACAAAAAAAACACATTTACTATATTATGATATACTAGATAGATATTTCAGGTCTGGTATTGATACAAATCCACTGAAACATTTTTGGCCATGATCAACCCTGGTAGAGCCACACTCATTCAACAAAACCGAAATCCAGCTCAACTGACATGCTCTGATCACAAATGTAACCCATTTTCCAATCAGTCGTGCCGTAAACTTGTATGACCCTGCCTCAGCTGTGAATGGCTGTCTGTTGTGTTATTTGCAGCCGTGCGTGTCAGCTGAGCACCCTGATAGTGGCGCTCGCACTCTGGGGAGACCAGCGAGGGAGGTGGGGGTCACCCTTCGGAGGTATTTGCATACATATACACACACACACGCACACTACTTCTCCTATATGCCCTGTTTAGTCCACTAGAGCCATCCATACGAGCTTGTGTGCACTACACAGGCACCCCATTCACCGAGTAGCAGCATTTGCCTTCAAAAACTCATATGTCTCTTCATTCATTCACATAACCACCCTCTCTGCAGCGAATGGAGCCGAAACCGTCCTCCTTGATCCAAAATCAGTAATCGTTCCGCTGATCCATTCAAGAAATTCCCCCCCTACTTGCATCACGTCACCTTAAAACCACTGACAAAGATTTTTCTTCTCCTTCTCTTTCCGTTTTTACCTGGTAGAAGCAGGTGCTGTCGCGGTCACGTCCTCGCCGCTTGTGAATGAGACCGGAGAATAGGAGGCGAGGAGGAGAGGATGTGAGGAGAAAAAGGATGAATGAACGCGTGCGGTGGGGGTTGTCGCGCGAAAACACACTCCGAGCGCTGAACGGAGAGACAGGTAGCCGCTGCCGATGAATGGGGAGGGAGGGGACAAATGCTTCACACGTACCCCCCCCAAAAAAAACCTTCTCTCTTGGTCAAAGTAATTCCTTTTTGCTGGAAGTTGACGTAATCTTGTTTCTTCTACGGTTGGATGGAAGGGTTAATGTTTTACTAGAGAGGCTGGTTTGAAAAAACAAAACAAAAAGAACGCATTCATTTTCCAGCGAAGGTGAGGAGTGAGGAGAGCTACCATACGTTCTCGGAAATAGCATGGGAAATTTGAAATAATGCGACAAGGGGGAGATTTTTTTAAGAGCAGTCCCAGAGAATGTCCACACACATCGGTGAATGGAGACCAGGTTGCGCTGACATCACTTTTCACTCCCCCTCCTCCTCCTCCTCCACCTCCTCCTCTCTCGTCTCTCTCTCTCCTCGCTGTCGAGCTGGTTGCGAGCAGGCTGGGAGTGAGCAGACATGTGGGGCAGTAGGGAATACCATGCAGCTCGTGAAGGCAGCGCTCAGGAGCTCGTAAGGGCGAAAAGGGGGCAAAATAAAGAAGCGATGGAAGTGTTAATCCAAGGATAGGGGAACAGAAAGACCTTGTGACCAGGGAAAGTGAAAGAAATAGCAACGTGTCTTGTGCAAATGTGTAGACCAACATCCAAAAAACAGTAGACGTGCACTGGATTGGAAAGCTGTTTTAACATATTTACATTAGCTGAGGAAAACGAAGCAAAAACAAAGCAAAATCGTACTACAGCTTTGTTCTTATTTTCAAGGTCAGATGTAGCCAAAATGTCGATGCTCTCTCAGTCCACAGGGGGAATCCCGAGGTTGCAGGCAGCACATAGAAATATCCAGATCATATGCCTCAAATCGAATGTTTCAGAGTAAATCCGTCCTCTTGTAAGCAAACAAAACGCCCATAAAGATGCATTAGCAAAAATGATAAAGCAAAATACCACGAAACGACCACATTAACTGCTGGGTGACATACATTTATCAGACTATGGGTTTCAGAGTGATAAAAAAGAAGGGCTGTTGTCATTGCAATACATACAGCTGCTGTGTCTCGAGGCAAAACACATAACTCACATGCAAGGCTGCAAACAATGATTATTTTAGTAGTGGACCAGTCAGCGAGTACTTTCTTCAATTGGTCGATTAGTCAAATTTCTGTGGTTTATTTTTAATACATGTCAATTTAACACTTCTAGATAGAGAATATTTCCAAAAATAAAGTGTACCTTGTAATAAAATATCTGTTTGAATGAATGAATTATTAAAATAGTGAATACATATTTGAATAGTCATGGTTATTGTGATTAATAGCTGCAGTCACAGTAAATGGGAGACATTGGAAGATGGACACTGTTTATCCTTCACCCAAATTAATGTCTCAAACCAAGAAATGTAGCAAGAGTAAATATTTGTGTATATCTGTGTGCAAAAATACTTAATAGCACCATGTTCATAACAGGTCAAGTGTGACAGACGTAAACATGCCAGAGGCTTTATTTTCTACGAATCATACATCTATGTAAAACTGAGCAAAAAATAAAACTAGTTTATACTTGCAGCAGGTATTTTAGTTTCCTGCTATTTTGATCGGGACAACATTGGCTAAGGAAGTCTAGCCTTGTCGCAGGTGAGGTATAGTCTAACGACGACATACATCTCAAAACTATTATGATTTAAATGTAGGACAAAACCAAAAAGGGACAAACCATAACCCCCGTCTCATTATGGACTTCATGCAATGGGAAACCAGAAGAAAAGATAAGCAATTTGAAACCACGCACATGTACAGGTGAATTACTCTAATTTGACTAATTTTGCTGCCACTATTTTGCTACTGAATGGGAGTAGCATCACAGAACAATGCTTAACCCAAACTGTAAATTGTGCTTTACAATTCTGCCACAAACGATACAGTTATAAAGAACTATGAATCAGTTTACGTCACACACGGCACTACACAGTTTGGACTATTGGGTGATCTACTAACCCACTTCATATCAAACAATAGCTGTTAACATGACTTTATTTAGCATGTGGATTATGCTAGCAAACTAAACACGTGCTGGTGGTCTTCTAGCTTACATAGCTCACATTTGCTAGCTTGTATCACCTTGCTAACTGCTTGTACTTGTAATGACTTGTGCCTGGAAGGAATCCTGTGGGGATATCGCTTGAACATATCAAATGTACAACAACACAGCAATTACAATCGTGGGCACGTTCCACTTGTGAAGGGGAAACTAGGAACAAGGTCAGGAACCACCGCACTCTACTTCAGTTACAGTGCAGGGCTGGATACGTTTGGATTATTTTGCACATGCATTAATAGAATAGCAGAATCATCATCACCACCAATGTTTAGGTCCCAGGGGCATCTAACATCCACACCCTTGAATAAAACTTTGAATGAGGCAGATACACCCCTGGACAACGACATCTGACCTCATCATTATCACTTAAAGGGAAACAATCTTTTGAAAATAATTCAAAACAGGTCTAAAAAGAGTAGTAGTAGTCATTGATTCATGTTGGCTACACTGAAGTACTGAGTGAGTGGCTGGAATTCCCCTGTCACATCAAGAAGGTCACAGGCTCTATTCCAGGCCTGGGTGTATCATTTCTGGACTATTGTGGAATTTGCATGTTCTCCCCGTGTCTCATGAGTTTTAATGGGGTAATTCTATCCATTCATCCATCTTCTGCCACTTATCCGGGGCTGGGTCGAGTGAGCAGAAATCTAAGCAGGGACTCCTAGACTTTCCTCACCCCAGACACTTTCCTCAACTCCTCTGGACCCCTAGGCGTTCCCAGGCCAGCCAAGAGACATAGTCCATCCAGCATGTCCTGGGTCTTCCCTGGGGTCTCCTTCCAGTGGAACATGCCTCGAACACTTCCCCAAGGTGGGGCCCATGAGGCATCAGAACATACCCAAGTCACCTCAGCTTGATCCTCTCGACATGGAGGAGCAGCAGCTCTACTCCGAGTTCTCCCATATGACTGAGTTCCTCAGTACAGTTCAATCTTTGTTTTTAAGTATTCAAATAATGTTAATTTCCTTTCCTTTATTCAGTCGGTTAGACAAATCAACATATCGGCTTATATTGGAAATTGGAGGTTGAAACCTAAAGAAGTGCAAACACACTGCTCCTGACAGGCTGTCCCAACAGCACTGAAGGATCAAATACACAGCACACATTTTCTACATGGACAACAATGTCTTACAATGGCATTATTATTACATCCTCATTTATAATTAAATGCAGAGGCCAGTTAGGGACAATGTTAACTTTCACTTCATCTTCCACATTACATTTGCTGTTATCACCTATTCTTTATGTAACTGAACTGATGAGAAGCAGGATAAAAAATAGTTGCAGGGGTGACAAAAGCATAAATATTCATAGTCTCACGCAAGCTCAGTACAGTTTGTGTTGTGTTAGTGCTCAGAGAGTCTAATTGGAACACAGGCCTTCTCCCCTGTTATACAACCCTGTGCTGCAAACATTGAACTGACGCCAAAACTGGACGGGCCAACCTACTTACAGCATATACACTCAAGTGCACTCATAAGTCAAGATAACCCAGCTAACACTGAGAATGAGTAAAGTTACTAGAGTAAAGTTACTAGAGCTGCACAATATGTAAATGTGATATGTCGGATGAATGTTGACATTATAATTAGATTTGCAAATTATGATTTAAAAATTAGACAAAGTTCACATCTTAAACACGTCCAGGAGAAATGACAAAAAGACTTAAAACATGAACTGACAAACTTTATACTTCATAACATGTTTGTACAGATCTGAACTACAGAGTTAATGTTTTTTTATATATTGGTTGTTTATGGAGAGAATTATGGTATTTCAAAAACTGCTCCTTTTGCCATTTGATAATTGTATCCATTCAAATTGTGTTTTTGATTTGATTGTGATTAATCTCGCTGCTCTAAATAACAATGACATAAGCGCTTCAATTGGGCCAATCAGATACAATTGATTGTCCTCATCAACACTGGGATTAAACAGGAACTAAACCTTGACCAGACCATGACTAAACCGAGCTTGAGACACAGACTTGTTCTCTCTGTATTCTATCACATCTCAGGTCAAACTCAGACTGAGAAGCCTAATTTTACTGATGAATTAGAAACAGAAGAGCTCATTGGTAACACCGTTTTGTGCTTCACTCATCGATTCTGTAGAATTCCACAGTCTTTTACAATCTTTTATCCTCAGCCATGTTTGTTTTGATATGAACAACTATGAGTGTCCCTAATTGGCTAATCCACCTGTCAATCACAATCATCTGAACTCCAGGAGATAAAAATCCAGACTACACATTTTGGAGAAGTGTGTATTCTCGGCCAGCCAGGCAAGACTAATCCAGGACTAGAACAAATCCAAAGCAATTTTACGTCAGGACGGGGTTCAACTTTTTTTTGGAGAGATAGAATAGGACCTTACAGTATATACAGATCTGTAGGCCTTTAGTTGTTTAGTCAATGAATCGGCCGATGGTGTCCTAGTCGACCAAAATTTGTCTTTGTTGACCCATTATTTCATTTAGATTAAAAGGAATTATATGTACAACAGAACACAGGAGGAGACAGTAGACAGTGAGTTGGCTGAAGGTTTGGGAAAGGTTCATTTCTGTCAAGTGAATGTAAGTTTTAATCAATCAATAACTCCTCAAATAAGTATCTAGCTTCGATACTACTTTTCGTATTGATTGCTTTGTGATTTTTGATACTTCTGACAACCCTACAATATAAAGTATAAATGTCCATGATAGTAATTTGATATTTCCTTTATGTTATATGCAGTAGTACGTACAGCTAGAGTTTGTTTGTGCTACTCCTGTTGGTCTGTGGTTGTAGAATCAGCAGTAGCATCACCCTGGGGACAGCACTGGCTTGTCCTGCAGTGGTGTATACAGTGTACAGTATACAGGAGGAGGCTGCTGGGCTCTGTGCCACCTGTCAGTGAAAGAGAGAGGGAGAAAGAGAGACAGAGGGGGAGGAAGAGGGAGAGAAGGAGCAGGAGGAAGAGAGAGAGAAGGAAAGGACAACCCAGAGATGTAGAGTTTTACATATGGGACGAAACACAATGTCAGGATAGTAAGTCACCTTCAAGGAGGGCTAGGTGATATGATAAAAATAAATAAATCCCTCATACCACAATTATAATTATCCAGGATTCCATTTCATACAGGCCTATCCCAAAATCACCCATGTACCCATCCTCCTCTAATCCACCTATCATATCAAAGTTACTTGATTTGACAAGTGCTACATTTTGTCCCTTTAGTCTTCTTAAGGCAAAAACACCTCCAACTCAAGCCCTGGGGTCTAAACGTGGCTGCCCGTTTAACTTTCAACCGAACGCGAACAGTTATGTTTAGATTGTCCTCGATGGGAAAAATGCTTTTTGGGCCGGTGAGGATTTTTTCAATGCAGTACCAATTATTTTAATAGATCCATGTCCTAACCCTGGTGATCACCTTTAAAAATATTGGGAAATTGATGCTTTCTGAATTTGAAAACCACCAATATATTGAGAAAATGTTAACTTTTACAATACTCAAACTGAGACCAATAATAATTTGAGATTTATGACAACAATGAGACCATCTAATTACTTGCCCCTTTCAACTTATCTGAACCTACCACGCGGCTGTTTATAGCTTGTATTGGGTGTGTATGTGTGTATTTGTGTGCTCATGACGCTGTGGCAGACAGGACATTGATTTGTGTACACTGATGGAAGAATGACTGATGCAGCGTAACAACAAACTCATCAACTGTCTGTCACATCAGCTGACACAGACCTACACACAGCTAGCAGTGGCAGGAGGGGCACAGGAATGAACAAAAGTCACCTTCTGACCTAAAAATGGCCAGAGAAGCGTATGAACTTGCAGATATTGTGTTTACTTAGTTACTTTTAAAGGGGTTAAATATAGGGCTGCATGAAATGAGAAAAAAATGCAATCTTTTGTTTTGAATATTGCATTTCTGAACAGTTCTGAACTGTTTTGCATTGCAATGATGATACTATTGCAGTATTTTTGATATATTTTTTGACATGGTAAGTTCAGTTAATTAAAAAAAAAAAATAGTGCACATGCCTCATGAGAAGTCTTTATCTGTAGAGTTTTCATGCTTTCCTGTATCTGAGTAAGTTTCCTCCGTGCACTCCTGATTCCCCGATCAGCTTAAAACACGCAGGTCCACTCCTCCAGCTAATGTCATGATGCTCCAGTTTCTCTCTTTTCCTCTTCCTTTTTGTCTGTCTGTGTCACTCACCTGGGAGTTTCCTCATCTACCTGGGAGGAGTCATCCAACCCACATTAGCTGCAGTGTCTCAGTCACAGACCTAAGATCCATCTACAATCAAGACCTACCTATTTAAGCCTGGTTCTTCCTCCACCCCCAGCCAGTTTGTCAGTTATTCCTCATGTGTGCTCTCTGGCTGTCCTCAGTTTCAATCATAGTCTGTATAAAGAGTAGACTAAATGAGGGTGATGTCCATAGCGTTCGCCTCCAGTTAAATGAAGCTCATCGACATTAGCAGTTATAAGTGATAATTTGTGTTTCGTTCCATATATTTGGAAATCTAATCGAGAGTATCATAGCAACAAAAGAGCCAATGTGGAGCGAGGCTGTTGAAGGTAATGCCCTTCCAGTTTGTATCACTGGTTAAGCACATAGCAGGCACTTACCAACAATGTCAATCAAACCTGTTCCTGACGTTAGTGTGAACAACCATAGTGAAAGAAGGCACCTAATTTGTCTATTATTAGTGTTCATGTCTTGATTTATGGACAAAATAGCAAAATGTAAATATCAGGATCATGTAGAGTGAGTTAATGCAAAGATCTTAAGACCAAAATGACGAGCCTGACAGCAGCAGTGATGGAGAGAGGGGTGACAGTTTGTCAATGTAAAGTGATTTGGAGCCAGAGTCTATGGAGCCGGAAGTGTGCCCATGTTTACTTCCTTTTTGGAACACGGGGCTAGCAGCTAAACTATGTCTATTTATATATACAGTCTACGGTTTCAACTGCTGTGGTTTGCATGTAGACCCCCCTGCACTGTACCTACCTGCTCCACCGGACTCCCTCTAGCTCCATATCCAATAATTCTGTTCACTTTTACCTGTGTTGGGTTCTGCTTTTAGGTCCAAAGCCTGCAGTTTATAGCAGATACGGTAGTCCAGACCAAGATCATTAGCAACATTGAAGGTTGTGTCAAATGCAGTGGATAAATTTCCCTATGGGGTCGAGAAGGTCTACCTTAACTAAAAATTGTAACATAGACAGTCCAATACGGCAATCACTTATCAGTCACGTCACAACAGTTATCAGAAGTTAAATCAGATACTAATCACTGTTCATTTGAGCAGGTATCAATACTAAAAAAGACACATTCACAAGACAGAAATTAATCTTTCCTCAATAGCTTTAGAATGATCTTGAGCTGTATCACAAGACCACATAGACCACTATACACCCATGGCCCACTATGAACCTACCTGGACGACTGGGGGATCGCACAGATATAAGGCCACATGGGAATATAAGAAAGTTCTACAATTTAATGTTGAATAAAAATGACATTCTATTGTTTAAATAGGGTTTTTAAAAATCCTCATCGTGCTCTCGAAATCGGTAATGAGTATCAAATCTATTCCGAATCAAAATCGATTTTAAACTTTTAGTACACGATAAAATAGCAGCTTGTCTGTACCCACGGGCTCTAGTAGTATACTGTATGTACCTTCTCACATTAATATTTGTGCATGAGTTTCTCAACAGAAAAAAAACATGACCCCCTTCACCTCATCCACCCCCCACCCCACGTCCCGCCACAGACACCATTGAGAAAACAGCAACGTGAGCAAAATAGCAATCTGACTTTTAGATTTAAGGGGAAAAAAGTGACTGAACTGGAAGAGTCGGTAAGTGTAGGCCATGTTGACAGATGTTGTACAGGGCTCAGCTGTGGTGGGTGGTTCCACCTTAAACACTACTACCAAATGTTCCAATAACACGCTAATTTCACGTATGTATAGACAGGGCCTTATACATCCCCTGTGTGTTTAAGGTGGTATTATGAAAACATATCATAAAAAACATCTTCAGAGGAATGCACAGTAGGCGGACACTCCCAGCTCTGCAGTGGACTACAGACGCGGCATGTGTGCTTCAGAAATAGAGGTTTATAAGGCAAATAATAAGAAGCTATTCAGGGTTGTGACAATAAAAGTGACAGCTTTGAGTTTATGTGTTGAAAAGTGGTCAGCTAAATGTACATACTTATATTAGTATTGGTATATAGTAAAACTTTGATCTAGGTGTCAACAACATTTCAACCGCCACTCACTCTGTTAATGCCACTTTCATGTTTTGGTAAGTTTGAAGAACTTGGAAAACATGAAAATGTTTGACAACATGGCAGACTTAAGCTGTTGGACCAGATTTAAAATAACTCTGTGTAGTCTGCCCTCTTACAGTTTTATAAAAGGTGCTGCAATTATAACTGAACCTGGATTGCCAGTGTCTTAACCTGCATAAAGAAGACACATGCAATTTTCTCTCATTCACAGTACATAAACAGGCCTCATGTGAAAGCTCAGAACCTCCAGAATTCACTGGAGGCTGCTGTAGAGGCTGCACTAGCACTGACTCATGATTAGCTGCAGGTACTGAGGTTTAGATAGTGAGGATTTAGATCAGAGAGAGACATTTTAGGTTTAAAACAAGTAGATTTCAACATTGAAACTCACAACCCAAATGAGAAACTCATCTTAGGCCCCTTTTGTCCTGAGAACCAAAACACCAAATTATAACATAAACAACACGGCCATCATGTGCTTTTTGTGATTACGAATAAATTATCTTTACTGTTGTTACTACATCAGTAAGATATATATTTGATTTGCACATCTTACCTCCCATCCAGGGACACAGACAGGTTACGTTTATTATATTTGAAATTTAAATCTAAACTCTAAACCAAGAAAACAAGTAAATAGTAAATAGAAAAAGATACATGTAACGCGGCTCATTGTACAGGCACAGACAAACAAGTTTAAATACTCTGAGCTGAACTATAAATATTCAAATTGACCACAGTGATTCTATGTTTAACCCACATCACAGTCGGAGTGAGAACTGGTTTATTTGTGGTTGCAAGTGCACGTGACTTTTTGCCAAACCACTGAAACAAGCTAACACATTTGAATTATGATGACAAATGTGTAAAACTACAGCCGGCAGAGTCAACGGTAAAATGTTGTTGCATTTCAGCAAAGCACATAGAAATCTCCTCTCAGAACACTCTGCCAAAATCCTGCCTTGAGATTTGGAAACGCTGCAAAAGTAAACTACAAAACACAACCGATTTTCTACTGGGTTTTAGCTATGTGTGTCATTTTTCAACAAAATTACACTGTACATGTCTTAAATAAGCAAATGCAACCAGGATGTACACCAGTGTGCTAACATTACATTAGCCATAGCACTAATTTGTTGTTTTTCTTCTCAAAATCCATGCCTCATTCACCAGTTATTGCAGAAGAATTATAACATTCAAAATGAATGTCAAAGTTATGTAAAATTGTTTTCTGTAGGCCAACATAGGCATCGTATTAAGTTATAAAGCATAATAAAATGTGCACTGTGTAATTTTTCACAAGGATCTATCGGTGCTTAAAAATTCGGAGCCAAACCAGGGGTCCGCCACCACCTTGTCACCATGGTGATGTTAGGTGCTTTGCCTAGAATGTTTCACAGATTGGCTTAAACGCATTTATCTTCATGGAGACAAACACCAGGTCAAGTTACAGCTGCTTCAAATGCTGAATAGACATGTTTAATGCCATACTGCGGAACATGTGTAAGCAAAGCAATAACATCTCCATGGAGACAAGCAGGTAACAAATGTTAGTGCACCAATACATCAACACTGTAATAGAAAGCAGTGACTAGTTGAGAACATCCACATGTGAAGTGTTGACGGGAGCGTGAGCGCGAGCAGTGATGTAATACAACTCACACAGATCAATACTAACACAGTAGATGCATTTAGTCGAGCTGTTCACTGGGTTAAGTGGGAGGATGCTGCAAAAACTGCACCGAACGTATAGATTTTGGTTTTATATAAAAAAAATAAAAATAAAAAATCATTTTCCACATTCTAGGCACTCAAAGCACTCACACATTCACACACACATTCATACACCAGTGTACACAGACACTGGGGGCGAGGTGGGTTAAGTGTCTTGCCCTAGGACACAACAGTATTTGTGACAGCTGGAATCGCACCGACAACCTGTGTGTCAGTGGATTTGACCGCTCTACCAATGATGTTTGAGAGCTGGATTCGAACTGCCAAAAGTTCAGTGGATGAGCTTTTTACCAACTGAAATACTGTCGCCACATAAACTCTACTTGAGTACAATATTTTCACACTTTTTTTCATAGTTTGGCCGGGGGTGGGACTTATACTGATATACTTATACTTAGATGCGATTTATATGTGAAATATATGTTTTTTCTTTATTATTATGCATTTTTTGGCTGGTGCGACTTATACTCTGTAAAATACGGTAATAGGAAAACACACAGCTAGTTTAAAGACAGCAATACACGATTAAATAACACTGGGATGCCATTAACAGTTAAGAACTAAAAACAGATTAGATCATATAGTAATCTTTTAGGGTTTATTGACTTGGTTTTAGTCGTAGGCTCTGACAATCGACTCTTGAGGAGCACAGTCTGATTTCTGATTGGATAATTGACTTGATATACACATAAACCTAAACATGTTTCTTGCTTTTACATCATAAATATTTTGGTAATAAGTATTAATATGACATATGGAAGATAAAAAATCTAAAAAGATGCTTCAATTGTTTACCCATTACAAAAGCCTAACAAATTTTATATCATATGTACATTAGTTTTATTCCACCTATACTGTGGTTGTCAAAAAAATCTAAATCAGAATCTTTATTAATAATGAAACTAGTATTGAAAACTAGATACTAATTAGAAGAATTGGTCTTCAATTGCAAAAAAAAAAATCTCTGTTTTGAAAAAATGCCTTTTTATTACCATGTTCTATAGATGTTATCAGTGAACATGTAGTGGATTTTATCAAGGACGGATGCAATATTATAATAGCAGTAAAATACATTTGACTTTTGAAAAAAAAATGCTATACAAAGAGTAAACTGCCAGCCTCTCATGACTTTTTAAAACAGCACTTATCTTTTTTGGCAAATTAACTCATCAAGTGTTGATACAGAAGTAAAATAGGACATAAATAGGACCTAAAACTTATATTAGAAATTGTATTAAATTGTAGTTTTTATGAGGTTTATGTTGAATCATTGTGGTGTTGAAATGGACGTATCTTGCCCTTTCCTTCATACTGACGTTTTCCACAATACTTTGAGCACAGTTTTCCACTGTAAGCCATCAGTATTTCCAAACTAAACATTAGTTATTAAAAAAAATAAAACTACAATTACACCTTTGACTTCATTGCAGTTTATTCAAGCCCCAGCGATTTTACTTTTTGTATTAGGAGGGGGCTTGTGAAATGGACCAATGGGCTGCTTTGCTCTCAAGGTGATGTAATGGAGAATGAGAGAAGCCATATGCTCTCTCATTTCACCAACAGTGAATCAACAGACAGAACAGAGCTGGGACCAGAGCCAAACCCTCCGCCTGTCCAGGAATCCATACTACACTGTGAGAAGCAGTCTACTGTTACTCTGGACTCTGCTAATATTATGACACGCTCCCTATTCAAATGTCTGTCATGGAAATATAATAAAGACATGTTGAAATTAAAATCTTCCAAATAGTAGAAACTGAGATAATGCTGATGAGAACCAAACATGTGAGGGACTTGTGATGAAATTAGGCCTTTACAATAATTATTATATTGACTTCAGTAAATGAAAGATTCAACAATATTTTCGATGGGGTGAGAGCACACATTAGTGGCCTGAACAATTATGTAAGATATGACTCAGGCACAGTTCACACTTAGTGCAGTTCAGCAGACCTAGATAACAAACACAAACTGTAAACAAACAGGTGTGTTAGTTTCAGTGTAGTTAGCTCCTCCCTTCAGACAGACATAACTGACTGAAATAATTTGAACTGTGCAATGTGTGGAATGTGCAATATTTTGAATGGTGCAATAATTGGGAATCGTGCAATGAGTGTAATGTGCAATTGTTATTTTGACCCTTTTATGACCCCATCCCTTGGATGGAGATTAGCTTTTGGCAAAAATCCATTGAGCTCACGTTCATGTTGAACCATGTCTGTTCATTAACATGCATCGTCCTAATCAAATAAATAAATAAATAAACTAAGAAACAAACAAACAAACAAATAAATTAAAAGAAATTAAAAGAAAAGAACTGAAGAAGTGGCTTGGACAGATTTTTTATTTTGCTGTGGATCAAACATGGACGACTGAGGGACACTGACAATATTATGGGGAATTCTATTGTGGTATTTTTCAACATATCCAAATTTGTAGGCGAAATGAAATAGAATTACCTATAACTATAATTCATAATAATAAAACTATTGGGTAAGAGCAATCAAAAGTAGTAACTTGTACCAAAATAAACCAAAAGTGTGTTTTGTTTTTGTTTGTTTGTTGTTGTTTTTTTTTATATAAAGCCAAACATACTGAATACATTTTACTTATGATTATTAAGTTATGTAGTTATAGAATCAATTATCTGACTATAATGACTACCAAAAAATTAACTAACTAATATAATATGTATATTTGAAACCAACTTCCAAAAAACATTATTCATGAACAATATATTTCCACATTATTTATCACAAATGTGTTTTCCATCATTATCTCATTGCCGTAAAACACGGTACATCAGGAATCATAAAATCACCTCCCCATTGTACTGCCCTATACACTACACGCAGACATTTAATCAATTGTCTGTGTATGTAACATATGAGGCTGGGCATCGGGTTCACTGGAGCTATAGGGAAAACCTCCTACTCACTTTAAGCCTATGTAAGTCTATACAAAACAAAACTGGGGCTTTCAGTCAATGATGCACTGATACTGCCAAACCAGAGAGACCCCACTACGGTTACATAATATAAAGCATGTGGTTCAGTGGCACACGCAATGACCTTCCACAAAGTCAACGGGGGCTAGACCGGAGCGGGGTGGGCACTACAGAACAAGAGGATTAGGTTTCAATTCGAAAGCAAATGGTAGTAAGATTTGGAGATTTTTGGATAAACGTCAGACAACAATGATGGCAAAAACCTATTTCTGTATATGGAAATATTGTTATTATAGAGATACTGTACAGATCAGTGTTTGTGAAATGAAATAGTCTTAGCATTTTTTAAGCCAAAACTGTGAAATCGATTATTTAAAACAAATATTTACACAAATGCTGAACCTCAGCCTTCATAGTGTTAGTGTTTTTGGTCTCCTCTCCCTTTGCTCCCCATGTTAAGTCACTCCCCCTTCGGAGCGCTATCACAACACAATCAGTCCGCTAATGAAACTGCTGCATATCAGGTTTATCGAGTTGCTGTGTACAATTTTGTATCATGTTTTTGCATATTTATGGAGAAGTGTCGTGTGGGAGCATGGGTGACGTGGGCTTGTGGGCGGAGCCTCGCACAGAATCCTACAGCTAAACATAAGCAGGGTTTGAATAGGGCCCTGGAGAGATCGCTAAAATACTCATGTCATCAAAAACTTGAAAGGGAAAACAACTTTTTAAATAATTTAGCATAACACCCCCTCTTTAACAATGGCTAATTGACCTGAAGCCTGCAGAATATGTTACACAATGTGAAAACTGCAAATATACAACATCATATTAAACAACTGCTTGTCTCAGTTAGGGGTGTTATTATGGAGAAGTGAAATGACATACTATTGAACCCTCCTCTAGAAAGTTTACACAGTGCATCTTTAATAACCACAAGCAGTAGAAAGAGTAGAGCAGCAGCATAAGGAACAGTGCATATGTAAAGTGAGGATTTGTGAGTAAGAGATGCAGGTGAGCGGCCTTCTGTTTGACAGGCTGCTCTCTCCACAGGGGCCTCATAAAGCAGAGGCCCTTCCACCTCACTCAGGTCCCCGCACAACACTCATTCGCTCACCTGAAGGGTCACTGACGCCATCCAAGCCTTTGCAGCACAGAGGGGCACTGCTCACGGGGTCAAGAGCGTCACGTTTTGATCGAACACAACCACAGCAACCTTATGATGTACCTCATTTGCACAACAAAAGCGGTCCAAGTTGGCCCCTGAGCTTGGGCTTGATGGGAGAATGTACCACAATGTTGTCTGAATAATTTTATCAGGATACTCCAAAACAATGTAGATATTAACTATTGCTAATATCCCCCACCACCTCACTTCATTTGATCTGAATTTGTCATCATACCTACACGTTCTCAGGCCGACTAAACGCACAAAACCCATTGTACCCGACAGCTCAAATGACGCTCTCAAAGCCCGCCTCTGCCAACACATTTTCCAGTGCATATGGACAAACGCATGGATCTTTGGCATGGGCGTCCTGCACACAGTGGAGTACATATCCTGTCATTAATAAGTGTGAGAGATCGTTTCCGCTCCCGTTGTCTCGGCCTGGTATCAGCAGGGAGGAAGTCTTTTCATGTAACAACTTTTTTTCTCACATTTAAACCTTAAATCTTTTTCTTAGTGGGGAAGTCCTTCTGATTGATGACCTTGGAGACCATCTTTGTTCTTAAGTCATTCTGCGAGAGGTTCAAGGGGTCTAGGAACTTCAGTGGCAGTGCTAAAACTTTGTGGGTTTTAAATTCTAATATGCACTTATAGTTATAGAGTTATAGAGTATATAGAGTGACAAAAAAGTACACACTTCTGTTTTACTGTCTGAAAAACGTGAACTATTCTGTTTTAATAAGTTTGCAGTGGTTCAAAGGTATTCCTCACTTACCAGCATTATGAGTATCTTGATTTTTCACGGCAATATGTTTATAAGTGCTTTTCCCAACTTTCAGAGGCCAGAGCAAAGTTGACAAGGTCTAGCATGCTATCAGCACACTTCCTGATTCTTGGACAATAACACATTATATAATTAGATATAGACAGTACACAGCAAACTTTTTTGACTTAAAGACGTCTCTATACAATACATTTGTACCACATGGAAAAACAATTAGCCTACAGCCATTTTGTTTGAAATAAATATTTTGTTAACTAGTTATTACGTTGCACATGTTTTTTTTTGCTTTTTCCACAGTTCCATTAAACCCATAAAAGTTGTCTTATCTTCACTTTTAAACGCAATACAAGATTCTTGTGTCATTGGATCTCTAAAGTTTTTATGCAAATTTTAATTGAGACAATATCAAAAGATATTTTTTGAAGATATAAAAAATATGAAAATGTGTTATTTTCTATAGTAAGAAAACCAAAAAGTAGCAAAAAAAATTCAAATAAAATGAAAAATGAAAGAAACTTGTGCTGCCATCTTTCAAAAAAGCCATTATTTCTGCATCTTTGAGGTTTATTTTACTGGTTTGTGCAATACCAACACAGTAAATTTTAGCACGTTTCTGAGGGATTGCAAAAATATCACCAGACTGTGGCATTCAAAATAATCCCCAAATTATTCATTATATTTGACTTCTATGTAAATTTAACACTTCTTGAATCCCGAGGTGCCCAAAGTGGGATTGTGACATATCATAAACAAGCTTTTGCACAAGGATCAATGATTTATTACTGCTGGAGTCAGTTGGAGTTAAAATAATGGTATTTCCCAGGTCCCAGACAAGGACAAAGAGTTCTATGATATATTGCATTGAGCCGAGATGTGTACCTATAGGAGCAATGCAAGCTCAGCATCGTGCACTCTAGTCCTTGTGAGAAATAGAAAATGGTCATCGCCTAATTTCTATTTTAAACTTCTGGCTCAAAATCGATGCTGATTTCTGAGTCATTTGAACGCCACTGAAAACTCGTCTGACTTACTGTATATTTTAATTAGCTAAAATGAAATAATTAAACACATTCAGATATGTATTCAAATACTTTTCACCATTTCACCTGTTCTCTGTTGGAGTTAGTTACCAATTGCCAAACCTTACTCCAGCTAGTGTTAACTCAGAGGATTCCTGAGCAGTGGCTTATTTATTAAAGGCTGTACAGCATCGACAAACAATTAGGACGGCTAACATAAAACAAGAACAAGCTAACCAGGACTGAAGTAACTAGAGAACCTGCAGTTAACAGAAACAAACAGGCTAACCACTCTGTCAGACGGCTATGAAATCAAGACTGGATTAGCAGAGAAGATATGTCTAAACATTATGAAAACAACATTGATTCTTTTTAATAAGAAGTGCTATCTCCAAATGTTGTGGTTTAAACGTGATATTTAAATTTTATATTTAATTGAGGTGATGATAAACTAATTTCGAAGCCACAGCTGCCCTGGGTCTGACTGACAAAGACGTTACAGTCAATTTACACCAAAGGCTTCTCCAGTCATCACCAAATATCCACTTCACACTTCACATCCACTGCCACTTCACATAAAAGGTGGGTGAAGTGTCCTGCAAAAGGACACACCATCAGTTTTCCCTTGTGAGCTGGTCGAGGCTGGGATGCAACCAGCAACCCTCCTATACTCTAAAACTCAAAGGTACTGTATTTTCGAACAGTAAGTCGCACTTTTTTTCATAGTTTGTCTGGGGTGTGACTTATACTCAGATGTGACTTATATGTGAAATTATTAAAATATATAATTCCACATCTTCATTACAGTTATCAGATCAACTGTTAATATCTTACATTAACAGACCAGACATGTATTCAGTTCTGTCTATGCTTCATGTAGCTGAATAAATATGCGTTATGCAACCGTTGATTATACACTTTACAGTTCACTTGTTTGACCAATAGATGCCGCTGTTGTGGTTGTAATACCTGTAAGAAAATTTACTTGGCTCGTTTTCTTTTATACATTTCATATTTGATTTCCCCTTCATTTATAAGACCGTAAAGGTGATAATTTTTCATTTGGCACAATATTATAAATGTTTAGTTTATCATAACTCTAGTTTAAGGGCGCAAAAACTACTTCCTCCTTTACGGTTCAGCCTTTTACACTAATGTGAAGTCTGACCCTACAGACCAGTATTTAAGAAACAATTGAAAAGTAAAATATAAAGTTTGTTCATGTGCAGTTTTGTGTGTATATGTGATATGAGCCAGAGCTTAGTGTTAAACTTGATGTATTTGCTAGTTCTACGGTGTGAACTGTGATGAGGAAGTAAGACCACAGTAAACATTGGTGAAAAGAACTCTCGTGTCTCTCATGTTTGGGGACAAGCCGCATATGTTATGTTAGCATAGCATATCTGATTAACTGTTAATATCTTACATAAACATACCAGACAGTTTGTTGTCTATGTGTTATGTTAGCGTGCTGTATTGTTATTCAGCCTGTTGTTCTCTATTTTATTGTTATTAAAACTTGCCTTTAAAGATAAAATGTCTGTTCTTGGTCTCAGATTTTGTAAAATAAATTTCCCCAAAAACTGTGACTTACATGTGTTTTTTTCTTCATTATTACACATTTTTTCGTTGGTGCGACTTATAGTCCGGAAAACACAGTAAATCTGAAGAACTAGAACTCTGGAAACAAACCAATAAAACTAAAAATGAATAAGAAAAGAAATTAAAATAAATACAGGAAATGCTATGGTTTCCAAAATATAGTCTTTACATTTAAGAGTTGACAGTTTAATCTCCCTGATGCTGTACAGAGTGACATTGGATGACATTAGTGGAGCTGTGGAGATGTTGTGCCCTCCTCACATGATACCACCAAGGACGCCCCAGGACTGACAGCGCAGGGAAAAAACTCTATACCAACCCTTAACGTGAATGCCAATGCAGTCCTCTCCTTTGCCCTTCCTCGGACAGCCCCATGGCCAAAGGTACATCATGTCATACAATAAGTGTGTTTCAGTGTCAGAGGTGTAGTACTCTGGTGATTTGACTCTAAAAATAAATAATAATAATAATAATAATAATAATAATAATCTAAATACCCATTCAAACACATACTGATATTGGAAAAGATCACATAAATAGGACAAAGTTAGACATTTGCTGAGAAGGCTTAGTATTGGCTTGATCTTTATAAAAAAAAAAATCTATTATTTTGTGTTCAAAATGTTTATTCTTTTCCTTAGTATCAAAATCAAGTGTGGGCTTTTAGTATTGTGACAACACCAATCAACGTTATACATATTAGTTTGTAAAATAGATTTTTTAACCATGTTATAATCTGTGTATCTGTGTAATCCCTAAATCGTCCAGGTATGATCCATAGTAAAATAATTAAATTCTTCTTTTAACATGTTATAATGGGATTTTTTATTAATTTGTTGTTTTTCTATTATGTTGTCCCTCAAAGCTTAAATCTATGGGAAGTCACAGATGATCATAATGAAAAGATAATGACTCAACTCAAACATTATTTTAATGACTCACACTTGGAGTCACTTGGACTGAGTTGACTCAGACTGGCCCTAAATGACTTCGACTTAAAAAATGTCACTGTGGTCTATGTCTACGGTCAACAAACAAGACCAAACATTACACTCCAGTGCAGGTAAAAGTCATTTGGGACCAGGGAGTTTATCATCTTCATCATAATGAGATTACTCACATCAGGCTTTGTAAACAAACAGACAGACTGTAGTAAACATGTGGTAAAAGACTCACACTCACACCTAGGAGTGGGTGATATTTATTTTGAAATCCATTTATTTTTACTTTCCATCATATCTGAAATGTTTTTTTTTTGCCCAGTCTACTACAATTTATTCTCTTTGACGCTCTTAGTATCTAATCTACTAATCTAGTAACATTTGCTTTAAGGCCCCTCGGACTGAACAATCTGCCTCCAACACTGACGTCTCTTACTTCCCTCAGCTCCTTTAGAGTGGCTCACCTGAAAACTATCATTGTTGTGTTTACCATATTTTCTGGACTCATACTTTTTGTCATAGTTTATCCGGGGGCGCAACTTATACTCAGATGCGACTTATATGTGAAATTATTACAATATATAATTTCATCTTTGTTATTGTCACACTGACAGCTGTGTGAGGGGCTCTGGGCTTGTACTGCGACGATCCATGTTATTCCTGCTCCCTGTTTTGCCTCCTGTCTTGCTCCTTCCCCTCCCTCACCTGCCTGACCCGGAGCTGGGCGGAGCTCCTGGCTCCTCCCGCGTGCACCTGGAACTCATCAGCGCACTCAACGCCGCCTACCGCGGGATAAGAGGAGCCAGAACCAGACACTCGGGGCCAGATCGCCCGCATGTCAAAGTGATTATCTTGCTTGTCCTTGCTTTTTGTATTTTTGCTCGCTGTACCTCGCTTATTGGATTTTTGTGCTGCCCTCCAGATCCTGCGCTCTGGGCCGTCCCAACTCCCTCGCTCCTGGCTCTGCTCCGACCCTGCTTCCCAGCCCTGGTACTGTCTGTCTTGTCTCTGCACTCCATGTCACTGGACCCTGCCTCGCACCCTGCTCCTCGTTCTGGCTCTGCTCGCCTTGTCTCCGTCCCTGCACTCCATGACCCTGGACCCTGGCTCGCACTCTGCTCCCTGCCCCGGTACCGCCCACACCGTCGTCTCCTCTGCACTCCACGTTCTGCCCCTGGACCCTGGCCTGCACCTCGCCCACCGCTCATCGCCAGATCTACGCTCATTATTGTACTATTTATCACTTGTTGTAAATAAACACTGTAAACCTTTCCCCGAGTCCTGCATCTCTTGATTCAATCTGCCTGCATTACGACATGTACCAGTATCTATGACTCCTCTGGTGACAGACATGCAGAAGAGGAAGCGGAGCTTCATCTACGTCCAGAGCAGGTGGAGTTGTTCAGAAGTGACACCGAGGATGAAGAATTAAATGGATTTATTGATTTGGAGTGAGATCCAGTGTAAACTTGTTAGCTTGATTTTATGCTTTATTTATCTGATTAACTGCTAATATCTTACGTTAACAAACCAGACACATGTTCAGTTCTGTCTATGCTTCATGTCGCTGATAAATATACTGGTAAATAAGTTACATTAGCGTGCTGTACTGATATTCAGCCTGTTGTTCTCTATTTTTTTTTTTTTTTTTGCCTTTAAAGATAACATTTTTTTGTAAAATTAATTTCCCCTCAAAAATACGACTTATAGTCCAGTGCGACTTATGTTTTTTTGAACAAAATGTGAACAAAATTTTCATATTACTTGTATTGCATTGTATTGTTATGTATTGTCTTGTTTTATGTGTTCTTGTGCAGCTATGTGCTTCTAAACTGTTCATAAGTTGTATGTTTTTGGTCCCCCCCAAAATGAGATTCTGCATCTTTAGGGGCTTTCCATGAATACATTCAAATATGGCAAAAAAAAGAGTTGAAAACGGTTGAATAAGTCACTTCTGTGGCTAAGTACGACTTCATTCGGCTATGTGTTGCAGCTCAAGCCTTTTAATGTTAATGTCTTATCTTGCTTTATTTTAATCTTTATCAGTGGCATCAAGTAGTTTCAATATTATAATTTATCGCAGTATATCTATAGCGATATATTGTGTTTCAAAATGTGTTAGCGTGACAGGCCTACAGATCGCAATTTCAATTATATCATGATTCACATAAACTTAAAATTTTTCAATTGCCTTTAAGTGGTTAAAAAAGTGATCTGCTTCTTCAGAAAGTTCACACAGTAGAAAAAAAAAAATGCTGTTAACTAGAGAAAAGTTTCAGAGTGAAGACGTTTCACAGCTCATCCAAGTGTCTCCTTCAGTCCTGTCAGATCACTGGTGGACACTGCCGAAACATCTTCACTCTAAAAGTTTTGTCCAGTTGACAGACTTTTTCTTTTGCTATGGATCAAACCTGGATGACTGAGCGATGACAAAGACACACTACACTCAGAGCTTTACAAACACTCACCATAGAGATAAGGGTGGAAGAGCGACAGCTGCATTACATGGAAAAATAGTAAATCATGACATGATGATTTCACTACGATAGCATAACATCACAGGGATTCTGAAATTCTTGACTGACTAAAGCGATGTCTGGCCAGTTGGTTAGTCAACGAAAAAGGGGCCATTGCAAAAGCTCTATTCAAAAGACTATGTAATTGCACTCAGAATACTGCAACTGCATGTGAGCTCATGCTAAAAACAAGAATACATTATACAGAAAAGTACAAGGAAAAAGAGTATTTATATGGAAAAGGCAGATTAAATGCAGGATTCATTCCCAAATCTCTCTCCAAAGGTAATCCACTCTCTACCTTCTCCTTTCTGCTCTTGTGCATATAATTTCTTATCATCTGAACAAAATAATTAGTCGACTAAGACACCATCAACTGATTAATCAATTAAAAGACTACAGCCGTAAAGGATGAGACTGCAATTCCACGTTTATCCACCCTCCTCACACATTCTACTATACAAAAAGCTAAAATATTAAAATGTGAACACAGTCTATTCTGGTGGAGTTGAATGAGGTGAAGGACAACAGTGAAAAACAATAATAAACAGCCCACAGAACAACAGTGTACAACTTTGGGCAGTTGCTTTCAACTGTGATGCTCTCTTTGCATTTAACACTCCACCATGTCCATACTCAAAATGTAATATGAGATAAATACATGAAAGCCACATTCACACGTTTTGTAATGTCAGATTATGGCACATTCAGCAGCCAGTGCTTTCTTTGTGCCAAAAACAGTCTCTCTTTGGCTCCAGCCTGAAAAACGCCTGTTGAAGTGTTTGCGCAGCCACAGCTGTCCTCAGATGCCCTCCAATCCATCAGCCACCGTAACAAACAGAGGGACTCCAGCACAGTTGTTTAGCTCAAGAGGTCATCTCCTTGTCTTTCTGCTTAGACATTTAATAAATAGGAAAACAAAATCCACTGTAGCTGGGGCACTGGAGCTTATCCGTTTGGCCACAGAGCAGCGAGTCCAAATCAACCCTCCAATTTAAGCTCAAGAGTGATTATGTAATTTTGTGACCGATCTGATCCAGTGGCCACAACAAAAACACGCATGATGCATGATGTCATGTTGAATCCGCTGCAAGCGCGTGGAGAGCGTGCGGGAGGACGTTACGCACGCAGCACTGGGTTTTGTTTTGTGTTGCACAGGGCAACCGCAAGCCACATATCGACTCTTTCTTATCGTGTGTAGGACCTCAGTCAAGTGTAGCTCCTGTGACTGGGCTTACATTGTGATACATATTGTGATGCTCCACACACAGTGAGCCTACGGGGGCTTTATTCTGCTTTAATACACGCGTTTAACACATTTGATGCCCACGTGCCCAAATGCGTAAAAACTGGAGTATTACTTATATAAATGCAATTTTGTCAAGAGGTGCCAAAACAAAGAGGAAAAGTCTTTTAACTGTCGTTATGCTGCTGTGGGCATGCGCAACTCTCAACTATAATGACAAAAAAAAGCTTTAAATCTACCGGATTTCTGAATGAAAATGTTTTTTGTTCTAACCCTCGTCCGGCACAATAACGCAGTGCCAAACCCTCACCACGTGCATTTAAAATTACGCACACCTGTAAAAATTATATTATTTCTCACTGAGACAACGTTACACAAATGAGAAAAAAACACGGGTAATTTGTGTCTACTTGAACTTGAGCCATTTAAAACTCTTCATAAGAACAACACACATGCACCAGAGCCACATCAAACATATCGATAGTGCAGCTTTTCCTCTAAATCGTGCCCGGGACCTAACCATGCAGATATGTCTAAGTCTGTGAAGTTCACGTGGTTGTCATCGTTCACTTCCTGCTTTCCTCCTTTCAATTCTCGGGTTTCAGTCGCAAATGACAAGAACAAGTACAACTGGCACACTCATAGTAACAGTTAAATGCGCTTGGTTACAATTACGCACACCGCTGCTAACCACACTCCATTTTACGCGCTCTTGGAACAGCTTCACCTCGCCCTGTACTCGCCTGGTTTCCTGTCGGAGCTCATCCAAACGTGGCGCACTTGCTGCAGCTCCCCGCCTCCTCCTCCTCCTCCCTCTTCTTCTTCCAGACAATGAATGAAACCAGTTTTGGAAACGGTCAAGCCCACGGCCGGTCCATGTGGGTGAACAATTGTCTCGTATATTACACCCTAAAATACCCACGAAATTAAAACCATTGCAATCGCTGTGTTAACATGAATGCATCGCGAAATCAGCAGCATCCCATAATAAGCAATACCACGGGAGAAAAGGCGGAATAATCACACGTGCGCGTAAACAAAGCGTGGACGTTACACCAAGAAGAAGCAGGGCGTAAGATGGTAACGCTGGTGGCAAACGGTGATGGTTACATTGTAAATAAGATGTTAGGTTACCTGCAGGATGCTCAACTTCACTTCTCTGCGGCGCGGTCACTGCCCCAAAGCTCTGTCAAGCCACTCACGAGCACGAGCGCGCCGGATCAAGGGAGCGGATTTAAAAATAAAAGCATGGCTGTGTTTTCACGCGGTGGGGCAGCTCAGAGACCACACACTGCATATTGTTGTTCGTAAAGAAATTATTGCAATGTAATGCTGACTTATTTACAGTAGCGTTTACAGTGTATCTGCACTAAATGTTATGGATAATGGTTGTCTTATCTTTACACTGCTGCCTTTTTGGTGAGCTCCATTTACAGCTAAAAGAGGATTTTCTCCATGTTTATGAATAGATGTAAACTGTAAATGAAGTTAATTCACTAATCGAATAACTTTATTTATCCAGGGGCAATTTAAAGATGCACTATGTAACTTCTCTGGTGGGGGGACCCTCTCC
Organism: Periophthalmus magnuspinnatus; assembly: GCF_009829125.3. Taxonomy (NCBI): domain Eukaryota; kingdom Metazoa; phylum Chordata; class Actinopteri; order Gobiiformes; family Gobiidae; genus Periophthalmus; species Periophthalmus magnuspinnatus. The sequence goes on from NC_047136.2 coordinate 26,099,251, forward strand.
TTTGTTAGGCCTGAGTCAGAGGCTGGTGAATGGCCTCTTAGTATAATTAGTATGGTTTGTATTTTAGAGATGTTATTGCTTTGTCAATATGGTTCTGTTCATTTACAGGTGCTCAAAAAACATGGATTCTTACTGTGAGTGTGATCACATCTCCAGAGATCTGACCTTGGAAATGGAAAAGTTTTATTCTCCAAACTGTGGGACAGTCTTGGCAAAACAATATCCCAATGGTGACAATCAAGTGGCAGACTCAACATCAGAAAAGTTATAGAGTTATACATAGTGAGAAAAGGCATATTAACTGGGATTTCAATCAAGAATTTGAATAATATTTCGTGGTCATCACCTTCATTCATATTTTTGTACCAACTATTCTATCCTAAAGTATCTATGTACTTAGGCAAAACTTCCATCCATTATTCTTACTAACACTGTAACATCCATGCCACTTTTATTTTTTTCCACTTATGTTTTGTTTGTTTGGTTTGAAAATGTATTTAAGCTGCCATATTTGCACTGTGGTGAAATCAGAGTATGAACTGTACCTGCTGGTGTCTAATGAAGACCACTGGGGCTGCCCATTGGCAACTTTCACACTTCAGTTTTTCCATTTGTTCCTCAGTTCCATGGGGCTTGCCAGGTGCTAAAAATCTCTCCAAGGATAGTATTTACTGTATATGCTGATGCTGAGTACAGTGATGTCATCCACTGCAGTTCCCCAAATACCATCCCATAATAACACAACATGTAGCACCGCGGTGAGCTCCCAATGACTTCATGATCCCTTAACAGGCTTATGCAACTGATCACAGCCTCATTTGGAATTATGTAAGAGCATTATCCGTGCACGCCGCTCCCAGCTGGAGTAGCCATGCAGGGACTACCCCCATAAGAGTACCCGCGATGTGGGTCAAAGCGCCACAGACAAACCCAGTGCTGTTTGAGGCTGGATCATTGGTGATTCGTTGGGCTCAGGTATAAGGGCATGAAGTTGGTTAGTTAAAACTACTGTATTACCATGATATTAGAAAGTTAAATCTTGGTTGATGTCAACAAATAACACTTAAAACGCATGTAGGCTGTGCTAATTTAAAGGATTTTATCTGTCACTGTAGTTCAGATTATTATCACAATGACACTACAATAGATCAACATGACAAAAACAATGGCACGGAAGGATGGGGTCGAGTAAATCTGTACTATATTAACAGTGGTAAATACAAGTAAATACTTAATTCTATCCCTAAAACTACTATGCTATTAAAAATGTTTAAGACACAATTTACTCCTACCTGAGTAATAGGTTTTGCTCTCATGAATACAAGTTTTGGTTGAGCAAGTCTATGATTAATAAGAGCTTTATGTTAACCGCTTCAGATATAACTTAGTTTGAAATTTTTGTGGTTTGTCATGTGAAAATATAAGATTATGTAATATTATTATTATTATGTATTATTATGTATTTATTAATGTATTAATGTATTAATTTATTTGATTGGGGAAATGAATGCCAAAAGCTAATTTCCATCTGTTGTCCCAAGGGCTGGGGGGTCACAAAAGGGCCAAAATAAAAATTGCACATTAAACTCCCATTATTTCAGTCAGTTTGGCCCATTCAAGACATTCACATTTTATACTCACCCCCTTCATATTTTGCCCAAACATGCAAATATGTCTCTATAGAAAAGTTAAACTCACATTTCCACTATAGATTATGCATTTTTGGTTTGACCATAACCAGTTTTTCATTTGAGCTTTAAAAGAACTGTATGTGGGACATTCTCTCAGGGTTACTACTATTCTACAGTTTCCCCCTTTGGACAGATAATTTATTCTGGGGGGGGGTGTCAGAGGGGGTGTCAGAGGTCACTTCTGGTGGTGGCTCGTGTGGTTCTTGCTAAATTGTATTTATATTTAATGTACTCCTTTAACAGTGGTGGTGCAAGGGAGTGTAGGACCTTATAAGAATGGACTTCTTACAAAAAAAACAAATATTACAGTTACTCTTACTTGAGCAGTACTTTGACCATTTCACACAGCTATCATGGGATGGTATTTGTATGCCTACTTGAGTAATCTTTTGAAGTACAATACAATTTCTGGATACTCTTCCCACCCCTGCGAATATATAATATCCAGTCCTTGCAATAGAAGAGCACTTCCTTCATATCACTTGTATTTGTATTTCATTGGGGAATCCTGGCTCTGGGATAAGGGAGCACCATAAATCATTGTTTAGCTGAGTCATGTGACCAGCTGGGGGAGAGACGCGGCGCTTGGTAACTCCAACTGGGCTGACTTGATTAAGTGCAGTATGAATGTATGCCACAAATATGTTATATGTTGTATGTGGAAAGTGCAATTAAAACCCATGTTCATCTATAATGTCAAGAAAACCATCAACACATTAGACAACAGCCCCATCTAGTGGAGATAAAGAAATATTACCATATTTATTGGCATCATTACATTGAGAAAAGCATTTATTTTGACCATGAAAGAACAGAAATGGAAGCTGTGCCTTTGTCCAATAAACATACAATTATAATAAAAATAAGTTCTCATTATAACCTACCAAGTAATAAAAAGTAAGAAAAATCACTGTATATGTAAAAAAATAATAATAATTTGGCTTGAACTTAAAATGATTGGTCTGCACAAAACAAATTAAAATACTTTAGAAGCATAACCCTGAATAGAAAAGGTGCCCTCATTTACATTAAGGGAAGCGATCGTTCACTTTTATCAATCACAATAATGAATCTTAAGTGTGGGAAGCAGTTCATTTAGCTTCATAGCATAACTGCTCAAGCCATTTTTCAAGGTTTTGTGTTAAAAATTAAACTGCAGATGTCAATAATGGACGGTTTGTGTTTTTGTTTTTTTGATAACGACAGCAACACATGAAGCAGTGTTTGGAGAGTAAAGACGAAAAACCCGGTCAAAAATTACTTGGGCAATTATGCTATGAGGCCAGCGATATCAGTTTGGTCAATGGCACCTCGTCTTCTACATTCTGTAAAATGAACATAATCTCACTTAAAAAAAAAAAAAAACAGTCTAATGCCAGACTTGCCAGGCTAAAAACAAGGTTACATAATAACTTTAAAACTTAAACTTCTGATTCTTTACAAACAAAAAATATAACTTTGGTGCAAATTGCAGAGTGTCTGAGTTTGGTATTTAGCTGAAATCCCTGTCGGGCAGAACCAGGGGGGCCACCAGGGTCCAGAGGAAGAGTGCTAAGCCGAGCCAACTGGAGCAGATCTTCGCCCACACCGCCGGCTTGGTGGTCTGCATGGCCTCGTAGTCTGAGTTGGGCCTAAACAAGAAAATCAAGTTCAAATAGACCATCTTTAGCATGAGGATGAAAATTGGCAGAGGCAGTGTAGCCAATGACTGTACTCAAGTAAGAGTAACGTTATGCAAATTACTCAAGTATGAATAAATGTATTTGGAGAAACTGCTACTCAAGACTAATTGTAAGAGTTGGGACAAACATTAAGCTTTTCTATTTTTTGTGGGCTATCCTTTGAAAGTACCAGGTTTTGGGCATCGTTTAAAAGAGCCTATACCTCGTTTTACTTTATTTTTGTCAAGATAAAAAGTTCTTTAGGTCATGCAATGTAAAGTAAAAGCAGCAAAATGAGACATCTGTGACTGTATAATATAATCTGTTCATTTCACATAGAATTTTATTAGGTAATAATACAAAAGCTACAGAGAGGGTCACCTTTTTTGTACAATCAGAAAAAAACTGAAAAATCACACAAAAATAAAATACTATAAAAGGAAACAAATGCATGACCCTATCCCAGACATTCAATATTATCAACATAAAGCTTTTGCCACTTATAGACCTACACAGTGGGAAGAGTAACCAAAACTCACTCAAGTAAGAGTACTGTTTCATTAAAATACATATTACCTGATTTGGAGTAAAAGTATGCAGCCCAAAACCTACTCTTTTTTTGTTTGGTTTTGGGCTGCATTCTGCATATTGCATACTTACCCGAGTAAAATTAAACGATTAACTTAGTACTACCCATGTCTGAAAATTGAAGAATACTTACATGTACCAGTTGGTCAGGGTCATCATGATGTAGAGGGAGGCGAGGAGCAGAGAGAAGTGGAAGAAGGAGTAGCTGTAGGTGACCCCATCTTCTTCGTTGTCGACAGCCCTGATCATACCATCCTCCCCTGGGGCGGCCTCCATGCCTGAGGTCAGGCCTGTGCCCTCCTCCGTCTGCATCAGCCGGTTCACCTGAGAGTTGTTGGATGAGCGGATACTGCAAAGGAAGAGAGGGAACAGAGGTTATAACTAAGCATAAGTGAAATGAAGTACATTATGTGACTGTATACTATCACTTCTGATTCTGTGACTGTCACATTTATTGTCACCAGAAATCTACATAAATACAGTTGTTGGTTAACTAGAACAGAAGAAGTCAGTAATGATGGTGTGTGATCAGTGTTTACACCGTTTACACTTGGAAATGTTTGCAGATGCAATTAAAATGTAGTAATTACAAGTAAAAAAAAAAAAAACATATTCCCAAAGCACTCCTTCATATAGCAGGTTTGTGTAAAAAATATATATTGTGCCCTTGATTTTAAGGCACAATTGTTCAGGTACGTCATGCACACTAAAAATCTGATCATTATCTGATTCCTGAGGGGCTTTATTTAAATTGTGTACACTAAATCTGATCTCTTTCTGACAGTTTACACCTGTGCAGGTTTTAACAAGGAAAATTATGCTTAAAAGGCCAAACCAATAGCCTTGGCAGCAAGATGAATTCTTCTGATTTTTGTGACTTCACAAACTCTTGAGAATCCTCTTTGCTCAGCTCGAGCTGAAACATTTGCACTTGATAGGTCTGTAGGGGGCAGTAGGTACTAGGTAGCAATGACCTAGTACAGAGAAAATTTTATTTATAATACAAGTAATGCCTGTAGTGTGGTCAAATCCATTTTGCTAAATCTACTAAATGAACACATGACTCATCCTTGCAGGAAATGAGACGTTGGCAGCGCATCCTGTTCTGAGTCCTGTTCTTAGCTCATCCTACCTGCTGTGCTTTTACCGATACTGAAGGCGTTTTGGCCATCCCCTCACCAACAAGACTGCCATGCTTTTTTAATGTTTTTTTTTTATTACTGCTTATTAGAATCAGTTCCATTTATTTATTGGCTGAATTTGGAATGTTTAGCAAATAAGCTTCATGGTGAGAGTTCTGGCTGCTAATATACTCGAGTTTGGGGCTTCATGTTTATCACCAGGTGTAAGTAATAAAGTACCTGGCATAAAGAGTACAGAAGAGGAAAATGACCAATCCCACGATGCTTTGTGCGTTCCACCACTGGACCTGACCGGGGGCCTGTGTGGGAATGGGTCCTGGAGGTGGAGTGGTGCTGCTGGGCTGGACCAGGCTCAACAGGCTGGGGTTACACACCTTGTCTGGAAAAACAAATTGCCAAGCTTATAAGTGTACAGCCAAGTCACAAAGCACGTCTTTTGGAGCAGAGTTTAGACTTTGGAGGGAAAATGTGATTATATTTCTGTAATATCACCAAGCCCTTTTGTGGTGGAGTCAGCAAGCTTCTTGTCTCCATGGCGATGGTATTACGTTGCCAATAATGTTCCAAAGCATAGCATTAAACTTATCAAGCTCCATAAAGACAAGAGTTGACACCACCAGACCAAGTTACAGGTCAGATCTGAACAGACCAGAACAGCGGTCTTTGAATAAATGCAAGATAGATACCGGTACATTAAATACCATACTGGGGAACATTCCAGGCAAAGCAATAATAGTTGCAGACTCTTAATAAAAAAAGTACATACCAAAATTTTCAGCGAACAATGGAGATTTTAAAAGGAAACTTATGTTAGCTTTCTCCTTTTGTTCTTCAGACACTACAGTGTGTTAGATGTATTCATCACTTGTGGTCCAGCAGGTGAAGTGGACCTTATTTTTCCCTTTTTAGACTACACATTGCTAACAAATAGTGCATTTACTTGAGTAACAGCTACTCACTGGGGTTGTTGGTCATGGCAGACCAGGTCAGGTACATGGTATAGAGAGAGATGAGGGAGGCCTGCAGCAGACCTGAGCTTGGCTGGGCATCCTGCAAACAAGACAATTGATAGTCATTTCTAATTGTTCATAAGTGTTGGGTTTCAGATGACATCATGACTTTCTACAGGCCATTAATATTTAATACAGAGGTGGGTAAGTAAAATGAGCACTGATAAAATGCAGGTTTTGTAATACAGTTAGTTCTTAGGTCAATAGTAGAATTGACTTGAATTTGTGAATTTACCTTTCGAATACTTCAACAGAAAGTACAATGCTGTCTGTGAAAAAGATGTCTGTGTAATCCCTCACTCATTTGGGTATGATCCATAGATCCACTTTATCCACTTTTTGTCCAGTTGGCAGATTTAAATTTTGCTTTAATATAAATAAAACTGTCTCTTGCCCCCTCATCTGGGACTATGACATTATCACAATCTAGACAGGAGGTGTTTGCAGTACCTGGACTTTGGGCAGGATGGCCACGATGGACACGATGATACAGAAGATGAAGTTGAGGCTGATGAAGACCTTGTGCTCAGTGCAGTCGTCCGGTTTGGTGTAATAGATGAAGAAGAGCACCATGGCAGAGAAGGCCAAGGCGTAATTCAGGAAGGTGACAGTCAGTAGAGCTACATGCACAAACAAACAAGTGAAAAACTCACTTCTATAACGAGGACTTGGAATTAGGTTAGGAGGAGGAAAAATCTACAGTGCACATTGTAAACAGTGTTGTCATAATACTTACATTTCAAACTCGATTTTGATACCGTCAATGTCCAGGTAGGTTCTATAGTGGTCCATGGGTGTATACTAGTCTATGTGTCTTATACTTGTGGTTATAATTGTGGTTGTTGTGCTGTTTTGCATTGAAAACGTAGACCTACACCTCAGGTTTTTCGCTCATCAATCATGTTAAAATTGATTCCATGTCTGGAGTTTGGATAACAAGAAAAAAAGTATGGCTTAACATTGCATAAGCTAGTGTGTGCCAAAAAGCACCCGCAATAAAACGATAAACCATAAACAGACAAAATTAAGACACATGACCCATTAAGAATAAACTCTGACTGAATAATTTAGAATAAAAACGTTTTATTTTCACTATATAAGCAAAAAGTCTGTCAGACAGAGGACCGTAAGCAGATAATACCAGTTTGGTTAGACTAGTGTGATGTACTGACCTGCATACCAGGCCTTTGAGTTGCCTTCTTCTGCCTTCTGCACCCAGGACTGGCTCCAGGAGTGAGCGAAGTCTACCAGGAGGATGAGCTGGATGATGATGAAGATGAAGGAGCCCACCACACCAAAGTAATACCACACTGAGAGCAGACCAAACTGTTATGCCAAGTAATACCATGTTTCTTTAACCTGTCAAAGAGCTATGTACCTGTGGTAAAGACGCCATCTGGAATGAAGAAGGCTCCCACAGTTATTCCAACCAGTATCAGGAACTTAAAGAACCAGAAACTGAACAACAACAAGTTAGTACATATGTAAACGTGTGCATATGTAAACGTGTGCATATGTAAACATGTGCATATGTAAACATGTGCATATGTAAACATGTGCATATGTAAACATGTGCATATGTAAACATGTGCATACGCAAACACGTGCATACGCAAACATGTGCATACGCAAACATGTGCATACGTAAACATGTGCATATGTAAACATGAGCTGTATCGTATTGCAATGAAGCAAACAGCATATTCACAAACATATTTCAATGCAATAAATTGCACTTTTTGCCATTAAAGGTGCATTTCCATGAAGATGCTTTGCGCTTTGCCTGAAATATTTGACAGAATGATATTAAAACAGTTCTATTATGGTTAAAAGCTCTGAAAAGTGGGTTTTGCATGTTGTAATTGTTATCCATTGCTATCCATAGGACGGGCCCCACAGCTGTACGGCTCTTTGTTGTGAAGATGTTTATGGCAACTGAGGCTCCCATTGGGCACACTTATCTATTAATATAGCAATAAGCAGGTGACGCCAACAGACCAAGTTACAGGGAAGATCTGAGGAGTGGCGACCCCGCTCACAGTAAGCATGTTTTTATTGTTCAAAAACACCTTGAAAAATAACAGTAAAATGAAATACATGGAATAAATAAATGCAAAATATATAGGATATGTTCAAAGCCATACTGCGCACTATTCCAGACAAAGTAATAACATCTCCATAGAGTCAAGCACGTAGCAGACCCTTTTACCACAAAAGTTACATAGTCTACCTTTAATAGAAAAAAAAAAAAAAATCATACCATCTAACAAAATTTGCTTGCATAATTAACTCTATGGACTATATTGTTTTCAAAAGCCAAATAAACTCTTTTTTAGTAGAATAAAAATGATATTCTTCTTTTACCTAATGACTCAACTTTAGGTTTGATTCACAATACAAGTAGAAAAGAGTAACAGAAGAATACACTTTTAGGTTAGCAAACAATTTTAGGTTGTTTGGTAATTAACTTTTCAAATAGAAAATCTTGGCTTGGCTAAAGTCAAAATTCACACATTCACTCATCAGAACAAACTTTGAATTTTTAACAGAAACAAAAATCTTGATGTGCAATTCCTGCATTTGACCACCAGAGGGCGACACACAAACACACAGCATCCCTGGGGGAGTGATCAGACACTGACCCGTTCTGGATGGCTGCGCGGGGGTCCTTGCTGCTGCGCACTCGGATCATGATGATGGAGAAGAGGAAGAAGAAGCAGGCCATGGCGAAGCACATGCGGTACACAGACTTGTAGCCCACGATAATGTCACAGTTCACTTTGCCCTCAATGAACGGGATGTTACTGCTGCCCACACAGAAGCCGGGGATCTGAAAAAAAATAACATGAATAAAATCAGGAGGCCAAGATCTAATAAAATCGAACACTTTTCAATATTATAGTAAGTGAATTGTACTAAGTGTGTATGTATATATATATAATATATATATATATATATATATATATATATATATATATATATATATATATATATATTTATTTATTTTTTTTTTTTTATTTTTTTTTTTTTATTTTTTTTTGCTAGGTTAATGTCCTTTCAAGTTCAACCTTTTAAAGTTAGTGCAAAATGAATGATCCAATGAACTGTATGAAAAATGAAAGAAAATATGCAAATTGAAGTATAAAGCTTGAGCTAATTTGTCAACATGAAAACAAATGCTGTAGTTATGGTATATAAATTTTACTAACTTTCCCACTTTGAATCCCATTTCATTTCAGAAAGGAAACGGTTACTTGTTGGGATGACTGATTTCAGAACAACTCTACAGTTTCTTTTCAAAAACAAAATAAAAATGACTTTTAAGTTAGCCTTGCCAGCAGGATGAATTCTGGGGATTTTTTTGTGAGTTCATAAATTCTTGAGAATCCATTTTCTTCAACTCGAACTGAAGCGTTCGCAGTGGAGCGGAACTGACCAATCACAGGGCAGCATTGTGGTTTGGGAAGCCAATACAGAACAAACTAAAACAAACAGCAACACTGACAAACATACATCAGCTTATTTTAGCAAAAGAAATATAGAGTGTTGTTTGGAAAAATGTGCAGAAGGTAAGCGCTTAGTGCATTTGTGGAAAGGTAAGGTCTGTGCTTTTTTCTCAACTGGATTTTTCTGGTTTGATTTTTCATCTTGTTCCACTGTTGCGACACATTGGTTCCGATCTCTTTCAGTGAGAGCCATCCAAGACTGAGAAATGTGTATTCTACAAATCAGTCTAGCGAGAGCCATTGTAACTTGAAGTACACAGAAAAACTATTCTTATTTATTCCTCCAAAGTCCAAACTCTTATCCAAACCTCATGTATTTACAGACAGAGGATTGGCTGTAGATCTTGCCATTAAAACACCTAAGCTGATCATTGACTTGACTGACCTCATCTCATGTGACTCACAATGAACTAGACCCAACAGTGAAGTAAAAAGAACTAAATCTTATGCGCGCCGACATGTCTGAAAAACCCTTGACAAAATGATTCATTTTTTAAAAAAGGAAAAAGAATCAGGCTATTGCTTCAAAATGTCTTAAATCAGAGAAATATAACACCAACTATAGTCAAATTAATTCATCCTAAAATTCCTCATTAGAAACAAAATCAAATCTTGAAACAGGTTGCACAGGCTCATAAAACATGAACATGAAAACTTGGTGCATAGAGCAGTAATTTAGCTCTATAAAAGCCTATTCAGTTAAACCTCATCCTTTCTCTTCTCTGTTGCCGGGTTACAGACTTGAAAACATTATTTGAGCAGTTGAACCATATTTTTAATATTTCTGGTCTGACTTACTAACAGCATGTGGGCAGAGGAAATGAAATGAGTGCGGTTAGAAGGGTCCGGCTGATGTGATTAGGCCGGGTGCTTGTATGAAGAGCCAGATCCATCCTGCATAATCTACAGTAGGCCTGAACAATTTGGGTAAAATATCTTGTTGTGATTTTTCTAACGAGCATTGCAAATGCAAATTAGATTTGTGATTCACATTACTGTACTATGCATACAGAAGAATTTACAAAAAGATTGACAAACAAGAATCATATTTCAGATCACGTTTGTACTGATTTAATCTACAGGGTTAACAGTTTTTACGGAGAAGAAGACAGGATTTTTTGTTGTTGTTTGTGGTAGGGCTACAACGTTAATCACAATCAAATCGAAATCACAGTTTCAGTCAACACAATTAGCAAATTGCATATTGTCATAATTTGCTTAACAAGCAAATATCAATATTTTGTGTCTCATTCTGCATAAAAACAGCTAATCCTGTAGTTTAAATCTGTGTTGTTCTGAAATGTGACTCTTCTGGACGTGTTAAAAATGTGAACTTTGAACTGAATCCTTTTATTACAAAATAAATCGCAAATGCAGTGCTTTTCAGAATAGTCACAATTAGATGTTTTGTTTTTTTCCCCCAAATCCTTCAGTCCCAGTTTGTGGTAAAAATTATGCTATGTCAAAAACTGCAGCTTTTGCAGTTTGCTAAATGCATCCATTCCATTTGCAGTTTTGGTTTTGTTTGTGATGAATCTTGCAGCCCTTCCATCTGGCCTTACATTCAGTACAGTCTAGTACCTTCTTGAGGTTGTCCTCCATGCCGGGCAGGATCATGATGATGGACACCAGAGTCCCCAGCAGCAGCAGGAAGGAGAAGGCCAGACGGCTCAGGGTGGAGTTGTAGGTGGAGGGGCAGCATGACGACAGGAGGCAGGGGGCCGAGCCACACAGACACGATGCCTGGAGAAAGGGAGAGAGACAAGTGTTAGGAAACAAGACTCCAAATCATGTTTAGAAAATTCATTTTTAACAAAAACACAAAAAAACCCAACATGTTGACACAGTATGATGGTAGATTTATTTATTATATTTTAAATTTACTGTATTGTACTTTAATCTACTTATATAACATATCTGTATACCTGCATCTTATTTGACTTCCCCCAAATAGGTTTTCTGAGTGAGATTTATCTGAGGTCAAGATCCTAAAGAACTACCTGAACTTTTCATAATATCTTTTTCACCCATCCATCCCCAGCTTGCTCTGACTTTTTTTTTTCCAACCTTCTAATCTTTATGCAGTCTTAAATATTATATATATTATATAAATATTAAAAACTAAAGGGTAGGTTTTCTATACCTTCAAATAGGTCTGTAGAGTGGACACCCTAATCACAGTAACGCATGTCATGAGGGATAAAGAAACCAAACAAATACAGAGTCTGCTGCCACAGCAACCAGCCCCCTCCTCCTCCCCCTCCTCTGCTCCTCTTCCTCCTCAGGTCCTCCCTCCCCACAAGCAGACGAGCACTGATTTACACTCTCTATAATCAGACCTGCTATTAGAGCCACAGTAGCTCTGACATGAGTCTGCTTAGAAACTCTCCTTGGTTCATCCTTTAACTCAAATACTGGAAATGCTGCCTGTAAGAAACCACTGCAAAAATAACAATAGGCTGGGTTCACATGCATCACGGCATTCTGAACAGGTTGCGTTCACATTCTGGAATTTGATGAGGGAGGAGAGAGGTTTAAACTCTATGGAAAATTTACTGTTTTTGAAACTTATAATTATTTCTTGGGGATTGGTTCCACAAATTTGTTCTGATAATAATCTTATGGCTTTAACTCCTTTCAGCACAGTCATGTCTACTGTCAAAACATAATGTTACCTAATGTTAGTTTGCTGCTGACAGAAACAATGTTGTTTCATGTGAATAAACCCAGCAATTACAGAGACACTAACCATAAACAAGGTTAAAAAATGATGGCTAAAAGCCAACATACATGTTTAGCCTGTTGTCCACCACATTTTAAACTATGCGTTCTAGCTAGAGATGCATCCATCTGATACAGGGATTGGATATCGGCGCCGATACTGAAAAACTAGCTGGATCGGATATCGGCTTCCAATTATGATCAGCTGATATTCTGTTTGGAGAAATTGACTGACTGATAAATTGAATAATAAGAGTATTTACTGGTCACAGTTGGCCCAGAAAGTCTCATAATCCTAAAATTTGTATTTACACAAAATTGTTCTGTAGATATTTGAGGGATAAATAACAGCTACGTAACACATTTGGATTACTTTTGTCTTATTATATTTTTGTTTAACAGGTTGCAATGTCACATGAACTTCCCATACTGCTATAGATTTAAGCTTCCTACAACATTTAAGGACTTTTTCCATTCAAAAGATATAATATTTAGTCTGGAATTGTTACTAACTATGGCAACAGTACTAACTCTCCATCACTCGGAGCTGAAGAACGGGTCAGAATTCCATGGTAGAATTCATTTTTAACTGGCAAAATTCATGTTTGGATTGTAATTAAAGTCATAACTAAGAATCAGGGCCAGATTAAACAAAACTGGTGTTTTTTCAATGTTTTCTCCATCTGCATCAAACAAAAAAAGAAAAGATGCATTACCAACTCAGCCACCTTCTATCTAAAAAAGCTTTGGTTTTTCATCTCATCAGTCATGTCTTTTGAGGCGCGATATATTGCTAAAGATCTATAATGCGCTAAACAATAAACACTGAAACTACTTATTGCCTCTGATACAATAACAATAATGTAAAATAATCCCAGTAAACCATTTTTAATAGACAGTATCATTCAAAAGGCCTGAGCTGCAACAAATAAATAGCAGAAATAAACAATAATTAGCCGTAGAAGTCACTTATTCAACCTTTTACAGCTTAAATGTTATTGCATTAAAATAAAAATACCCTTAATCTATCCACTTTTACTAGAAATTGTACACACGAAGAATACTGAGCCCCAAAATATACAGTTCCGGTTTTCATGTATTGAGCGATAAGTCGATATAGTAATTACCATGACAATCCTACATGTGCATAGGTTTTGATTACATTAGATCAGTCCAAAATAAAGTGGTCATTTATTGTCGAAGAAAAATATGTGGGATTTATTTTTTTCTCTAAAGTGTAAAGAAAATAATTGTGAACAAATAGAAAATGAAAAACAGAAATATTAAGTTGAAAGCAAACCTGTGGTGAAATCATGATTAAGTCTGAGAATGTTTTCAGTCGCTCTTAACCGTGAGGAGAGGACACTTCTCTGGGCTGCATATGCCACAAGCATCTGTCATGATGAGCAGAGGTGGTCCTTCTGTCTGATGTAAGAGGCTCATCATATTTGAAATGTATGAAGCACACAATTCCTTTATGTATCGTTTAATGTTTTGTTTTGGTTTTTTTATTCCTTTTTGAGTTGTTTTTATTAAATGTACTACTTTTATTTTGTATTTGTATGTATTTATTAAAAAGTGACAAGACACATTAAAGCTACCAATTGTAATTTTATTGGCTGACCATGTAGTGAGGACTATACCAAGGCTTATTTTATATAATTATAGGACTTTTAAATCAAAGTCAGACCATTATCTTTGCTTTCAAAAAACATGTTTGAACATGTGTTTTTATTATAAGATTCAGTACAAGATGTGGAGACACTGCTATGGTTTTCTTTTTAAAACATGGATGTTTACTGTAAAACATAGATGTTTACTGTATTGTCACTTTCCTCATCTTTTTTTAAAAAAATGGACCATGAACCCAGATTAAAGATGAATTGAAAATGGAATTGAATTATTAGTTTTAATGTCAAATTCCGAATTATGCAACATGTCAGACATCCTTTGCTGCTGGTACTGTAGGCCGACTTGTTGTAACAATAAAGACTCCTCATTGTGGGGGGGGAAAAAAAGGTTTTATTGTTTTACCAGTAAATATGCAGGATTGTGGCTGAAGCAAATTTCCTTCAAGAGCTATACTGTTTTTGTTTTTTTTTTTGTTTTTTTGTATTTGTTTTTCTAATTGGGTGTGTTTCGTTTTCTTTTCTTTAGGTGGTTACTTTACTTATTACTTTACTTATTACTTTTAGTGTTAATGAGCATGTTGATAATTTTTTTTTTATTCATTTATTTATATTTTTAATAGATTAATGCGTTCACTTTGGGGAGTTTGTAAACTTCTTTGGCTTCTGTTCTTGTGCAGATGGATTATATGGGCTGTGTGAAGAACTGAACACGTGACCCTAAACAAAAACAACCCGGAAGTGGAAATTTTACGTGACTTTAAGTTTCTTTTAAACTCACATTTTGGGTTGGACAAAGCAGATAGGATAACATAAGCCTAAATCACAGTAGTTATCTAATTATTATCCAAATACATCTTACAATTAAAATCCCACTCACCCAGAATCAAAGAATATTTAAAAAAATAATAATAATCATAGCAAGTCGTCTTTCTACTCAAAAAGTTAAAGAAATAAAACAGTCAAATAATGATCATTCCTAAGTCTTTTGAACAAGCGTAAATCTACATAATCGGTGACACTTTCAGGCAGTTTAGTTCAATTTTCCGTAAGATTACGTGATGTTGTTGTAGCCTCCTGGCACAGTCTTGGTCATGAGACACATTCTCCCTCAAAATTAACGATCTGTATATTAAGAAAGACAAATAAATGTGTTGAAAATACTCACGCAACTCGCAATGGAACAGGGCAGAGCCAAACAAGCCCCCATGACGTTTTATTTCTTTATTTTTCCTCAAAGACAAGTTGGCAAATACCGCAAAAGTTCAGGAAGAAACGCAACAAATATGACAAGACTAAGTTAGGAGGAATGCTAATAAATAATTTCCGGTTGTTCTATCAAAATAAAACATGTCCAAAACATACATTTAAAAAATACGAACAACATCAGACTAATATACAGAACTGATTTTAGTATTTATGCCTGCTGCTTATCAACAGTTTTATATAGTCTGTATTCATCGATTGTAGCTGCGGTATCGATGGATTTGCGTTCGTCTTACTTTGTAACAGATTTGTACTTCCTGTGCAGACTGTGTATATTTGTGCAAACCGTCATTATATGTTTCCCCTCCCATTAGTGAAGGGCGTTCACTAACAATGGAGTTCATCCTGTCTGAGCACTTTTACAGGGAAAGCAGGCCTAAATCACATCTCAACAGAGTCACATTTGTAATGTATTTACAAATGTGACATTTTAATCTTTTTTGGAATATTTTGTAACTCTCTTCTATGTTACATGCCTTGGGACAACAGAAGGAAATGCTTAACAAGACTGCAATTAAAACATATACAGTAGGCTCTACATATTTGTATTATTGTGGTATATTTTTCTTATTACTTAGGTCTTCTGTTCTAGGCTATTTCTTGCCATTTCTAGTCTGATTCTAGGAAATGTTGTTTCTAAGGAAAGCTTTCCCACTTCAGACTGTAGCTGTAGTGTTTTAGCCTTTAGCCCCACTAGACGTTCATTACATTAACTAATATAGTCGATTTAAATTGAAATTTATAAAGTATAGTTTATAAATATTATATATATATATATATATATATATATATATATATATATATATATATATATATATATATATATATATATATATATATACTCCAAAAAACACAGCACTGGCTACAACAGAATGGTAAAAAGTATGCAGAGACTCATTACATACATCAAAGGATTTATATATATATATATATATATATATATATATATATATATATATATATATATATATATATATATATATATATATATATATATATATATATATATATATATATATCCATCCATCCATCCATCCATTTTCTTCCGCTTATCCGGGGCCGGGTCGCGGGGGCAGCAGTCTAAGCAGGGACTCCCAGACTTCCCTCACCCCGGACACGTCCTCCAGCTCCTCCGATGGGACCCCAAGGCGTTCCCAGGCCAGCCGAGAGACATAGTCCCTCCAGCGTGTCCTGGGTCTTCCCCGGGGCCTCCTCCCGGTGGGACATGCCCAGAACACCTCCCTAGGGAGGCGTCCAGGAGGCATCCTGAACAGATGCCCGAGCCACCTCAGCTGGTTCCTCTCAACGTGTAGGAGCAGCGGCTCTACTCCGAGCTCCTCCCGTGTGACCGAGCTCCTCACCCTATCCCTAAGGGTGCGCCCGGCCACTCTGCGGAGGAAGCCCATTTCAGCCGCTTGTATCCGCGATCTTGTCCTTTCGGTCATTACCCAAAGCTCATGACCATAGGTGAGGGTAGGAACGTAGATTGACCGGTAAATCGAGAGCTTCGCCTTCCGGCTCAGCTCCTTCTTTACCACAACGGACCGATACAGCGACCGCATCACTGCAGACGCTGCACCGATCCGCCTGTCAATCTCACGCTCCATCCTTCCCTCACTCGTGAACAAGACCCCGAGATACTTAAACTCCTCCACTTGGGGCAGGGACTCACCACCCACCCGGAGAGAGCAAACCACCTTTTTCCGGTCGAGAACCATGGCCTCGGATTTGGAGGAGCTGATTCTCATCCCAGCCGCTTCACACTCGGCTGCAAACCGCCCCAGTGCCTGCTGCAGGTCCTGGCTCGAAGAAGCCATCAGGACAACATCATCTGCAAACAGCAGAGATGAAATCCTGTGGTTCCCAAACCAGGCCCCCCTCCGGCCCCTGGCTGCGCCTAGAAATTCTGTCCATAAATATAATGAACAGAACCGGTGACAAAGGGCAGCCCTGGCGGAGTCCAACATGCACTGGGAACAGGTCTGACTTACTGCCGGCAATGCGAACACAGCTCCTGCTCCGGTCATACAGGGACCGGACAGCCCTTAGCAAAGAGCCCCGGACCCCATACTCCCAGAGCACCCCCCAAAGGACACCACGAGGGACACGGTCGAATGCCTTCTCCAGATCCACAAAACACATGTGGACTGGTTGGGCAAACTCCCATGAGCCCTCGAGGACCCGATGGAGAGTATAGAGCTGGTCCAGTGTTCCACGACCAGGACGAAAACCACACTGCTCCTCCTGAATCCGAGGTTCGACTATCGGTCGGATTCTCCTCTCCAGCACCCTGGAATAGACCTTACCGGGAAGGCTGAGGAGTGTGATTCCCCTGTAATTGGAACACACCCTCCGGTCCCCCTTTTTATACAGAGGGACCACCACCCCGGTCTGCCATTCCACAGGTACTGTCCCCGACCGCCACGCGATGTTGCAGAGACGTGTCAGCCAAGACAGTCCCACAACATCCAGAGACTTGAGGTACTCAGGACGGATCTCATCCACCCCCGGAGCCTTGCCACCGAGGAGCTTGCCAACCACCTCAGTGACTTCAGCCAGGGTGATGGACGAGTCCGCCTCTGGGTCCCCAGTTTCTGCTTCCTCCTCGGAAGACGTGACAGTGGGATTGAGGAGATCCTCAAAGTATTCCTTCCACCGCCCGACAACATCCCCAGTCGAGGTCAGCAGCTCTCCACCCGCACTGTAAACAGTGTTGGTGAAGCACTGCTTTCCCCTCCTGAGGCGTCGGACGGTTTGCCAGAATCTCTTTGAGGCCGTCCGATAGTCCTCCTCCATGGCCTCCCCGAACTCCTCCCAACCCCGAGTTTTTGCCTCTGTGACTGCCCGAGCCGCGGCACATATATATATATATATATATATATATATATATATATATATATATATATATATATATATATATATATATATATATATATATATATATATATATATATTATCAATGTGAAATGATACAATACATCAAAATGAACATAACATGCTGAACAATATTAGCCTATACTTTGTCTGTGGCGGCACATATGAAAGGATTGCAAATAGGTTCATTGAGTACATAATAACAGAGTGCATTCTGTGTTATTGAGCCTTTGGAGATCTTGTGAAGGTCAGACATTGAGCCGAACACAGCAGCAGACGAGCCCCCATCTGTTTGTATGTGACCTTCACTGCTGTCATATAACAGACTGTGTCATGAATTCAATGGGAAGCACAACGTGAGCTGCTTAAAGTATGTTATAGGATTATGGTACATTATAGCTTATAAAATATATAAATAAGTTTAAAACTGTTATATGAACAACAAAAAAAAAACGTTTTTTAGATCAGGGTCTCTCAGTGTGGGGGTTGCAAGTAAATAGATGCATGGTCACATTTGTTATATAGCACTTTTCCAGCTTCAAGGCATTTAAAGGCTTTACACATTCACACACACATTCATACACCAGTGTACACAGACACGGGGGATGAGGTAGGTCAAATATCTTGCCCAAGGACTCAGTCATCTGTGGAAGCTAGAATCGCACCACCAACCTGTGGATCAGTGGATCTGATCGCTCAGCCATGTTGAGAGCAGGATTTGAACCACCAACTTTCAGATCAGAGTAAAAAACACAAATTGAGCCACTGTTGCCCAATCTAAGACATAGGCGAAAATATGTTTTATAAAAACATAGAGCAAAGACAGCTGCATTATTGAATGAAATGTCAAAAAAGTATAAACATTTTCAGCTTTGTGTCAATAATACATTTTATTCATAAATATTCTATATCTAATACCCATTAGTCACCACATTTCAACCCAAAATATACAACAGAAATACACATAGTTGATTCAGCTTTAAGATGTAATTTTAAAATGGTTGAAAACAGACAGATATTTTATTGCAGTCATGCTAATTTTTTATTTTTTAATGCTGAATAATACTTCTCCTACTGTCAGTTACAACATAGGTGTCCCGAGTTCGAGTTTTGGAGGTCCAGATCTTAAAATTTGGAAACCCCTGTTGAAGGGCGTCATTTTGTTTAATACAGTTGTCTAGTTATTAATAGGCCGACACTAAACATATATTCAGACTCTGAAGGCTGGAGATGAGCTTCAGTGGTGGAAGAAGTACTCAAAGGATCACATGAAAAAACATCAACTTAAGCAAAAGTATTAAAGTATCCATTTAAAAATGTCCTCAAAGAGTAAAAAGTAAAAGTAATTTGTGCATATTTTGCGGTTTTATAAGGCTTCAAATGTAGTGATTTTGATCATGATTTGTGCAGAAACAGCTCTGCCTAAATTCAGTGATTTTACCTCACCTAAATATTACATTACAAGTTAGACTCTGACAGGCAAAACTACTCTAAATTAGCTGAAACTATTTATAAAAAAGCACTTAAGGTATTAGACAAAAAGCCCACTAATTATCAATTCTGCAGAATACTTGACAAATACAAGTTTCTTAACACAATCAAACATGTAGATTTAATTCTGGTAAAGTTTTTAACAATCTGGCTCCACCTCCTCTAAAGACATTTGTGAAAAGAAATTCAAACTGGACAAGAGCATGTTCTAGAGGTTATCGCTCTGTGCCGTTTTAGAAAAGTTCTTCCGGTCAAGTCTCTTTTGCTTCTGGAGCAGGTCAGACATGGAACACACTGCTGCTCGCACACAGAGCTCTCAACACTGCAGCATTTTCAAAAGCTTTAAAGCGGTGATTGTTCAAGGGTCAAAGTGTCTCTGTGTTTAACTAAAAGATATTTTTTATTGAGGTGTTGTTGGTTTAACTTTTAACTAACTTGAAATGAACTGTTCTATAATTGTCTGTACTGTGTGTTGTATGCATAATGTGAGTGTTGTGTGTATAGTATGTTGTCTGCATAGTGTGCTGGTGTGTTACATGCTGAGGAACCAAAGATGGAAATGATCCACGCTGGCTTTAATCTTTACATATTTACATTGTTCATTAATATGTGCTGTCCTGTTACAAATAAATAAAATAAGGAAATAAGAATCTTTTTTTTTTTTTTTTTTTTTTTTTTCTAGCTGTTTTTATTTGTATATTTTTGTTAACATGTTAAAATACTCCTTTGACTTTTCAGCAGGTCTCAGACAATAATGAAAAATACTTTTACTTTGCAGTTCACTTCAAAAATGTAGTGGAGTAGAAAATACAGACAGATACCTTATCTTTTTATTTATCTATTTAACGCAAGACATACAAACATAGTGACCGTACATATACAATAGTGACAAGTGGAGTGATATATCTGTGTGTGTGTGTGTGTGTGTATGGGGGGGGGGGGGGGGGGGGGGGATACTACTACTACTACTACTACTACTACTACTACTAATAATAATAATAATAATAATAATAATAATAATAATAATAATAATAAAATAAAAATAATTAGGTGTTCATTCGGGTATAATGGCACATTGTTTGCCAAAATGTAAATCAACAAATTTGGTGTTTTTCAAATTGTCAAGATGTTGTCCATTTTTATGATCTAACTAGAACCCTTCATACACAGCCCTATTGTCTGCTGGAATGAGTGTTAGTGTGACAGCTATTTTAAGTCAGGAGAAGTAGAGTAAGCTGAAGCACTAGTTCTTCCTGTATCCTGAAGCATTAGCCCAGATAAAGGAGGACAGGACCATTCACACTTCACAC